>NC_056737.1:1520148677-1520181177 GCF_019279795.1 Protopterus annectens | reverse complement strand
AAACTACTACTCTACCTTAAAAAATTAATAACAATAAAGTAGTTTTGCCATTTATTATGAATCTCATTCATCATATTGAATAGTCATTTCTTTGAAAGGTTACACATTTCTGAACATTAAAACACTAATATGTCAACTGTGTTACAGGCAAGTGCCAGTCAGAATAACATAACACTTCTGAACTTACAAGAAACGTGCTGAATTGCCAGTGGGTCAGGAGCATTTAAAGATACCCTAAACAAATATGATCAGACAGAAAAGAAACTGTTAGAAAACAGTGTAGTGGTGTGGAAAATTCAATGGTAAATATTTCAGGTGAAAAAAGACCACAAACTGTACAAAGTATCTCTGAAAACTCTTTGGACACTACATCTCTAAAACTTCAGAAGATGTAACTTACTCTGCAGAATTTTGATCCGAAAGATAAATACTACACAAGCAAGGAATTACACATGGCAGGTATGCAGATTAAACATATTCATCAGAGATATTTGTTGGCTAATACCTCGGTCATGACTGAAAGAAGAAAGGTAAAATAATTTCAGAGATGTTCAAGCAATGAATTAGAAATGAAGCTTCTGAAACAAATTATAATAAAAGGGTGCCCTTAGCAAACATCATTATCAAGGAAAGAAATGTGGCCTTAGTTTTCTTTGAGAGAAGTAATAAGTTGTAGTCAGGGTTTGATGTCCAGACGTGACAAAATAATAGGTCCCATTCAGCTGAGAGTACAAATGCTTAAGAAGAAGTACAAATTAAATTTGGGAATGACAAAGTATGAAAAAAGGGGCAAAGGATATTATATGTTTTCCTGGAGTGTAACTCCACACAAGCAGTACAGAGCTGTTCCACCTCCGCTGTATACTATAACAACAGTACAAATAGAAAGATGCACACAGGCCTAGCTCCACATCATTCTTAAATATGAGAAGGCATAGATTTGGTCAGTTCAAAGAAACAATGTATCCCATATTTAACTGGGTTATTATTACAGGTTCTGTGGACTAACCAAACAAACAGACATTAAATTCAACTGCAATTAGTGTATTAGAGTCTACATTTTTGAGTCAATGGATGCCTGATGTTGTCATGTCTGATATTTTTACTGTATTTCATAAAAAATATTTTATTAATTGTTACATTTCTTACATTTTACTAGAGTTTCAAATCTGAACTGTTTTCACTGATGCTGCAGTAATTAATTACATTGGGTATGCTAGTTTTCAGGGCAGTGGTATCTAGATTGTGTGGTTTCCCTTCAACTGAGCTTTAAAACCAACATTTTTACATTAAAGGAATTGCTGACTGCAGTCCTGTGGCAGACGTGTGCTGTGACAAATCTACCTGTGTTGGGAGCTGCTGGCTGAAAGCTTATTATGTGTTTTCCTGATTGGTCTGTAGGCATTGCTGTTGTAAAACTTGTTTTTCTGATTCTATATAAGCCCAGTGTTTGTCTGGGTTTGTGTTCAGTTCCTTAGAGCTGCTCTTGGTTAGGCTAATTCTCCTGAAATTAATATTGAATCTGCTGCATCTAAAGCCATCTGCTTCTAAAAGACTGAAGTTAAGTATCATTTTGCACTTCTGCTGATTATTTTTATTATTTCATAAGAATCCTGTATTTATTGTTACATTTCTTGCACTTTACTAGAGTTTCAAAGCTGAACTGTTTTCACTGCTGCTGCAGTACTTAATTACTTTGTCTCTGCTAGTTTTACAGGATTGTAGTATCTGGAATGTGTGGTTTCTCTGCACTTGAGCTCTAAAATCAGCATGTTTACATTAAGGGGATTTTCTGACTGCATTCTTGGGGCAGAAGTGTGCAAACATATCTGTTTGGGGGCTGCTAGCTGAAAGCTTGTGTGTTTTCCTGATTGATTTGTTGGCCTTGCTGTTGTAAAATTTGTTTTTCTGATTCAATGTAAGTCCAGTATTTGTGCTAGGCTGCTCTACATGCAGCGGCAGTTACCAGTGCCCTGTGTAGACACAAATGCTATCAAGTTAATGTTTCCCTTAGAATAACTATCTCTGAATCCTTCCCCAGTCCCCCTGCTGCTTTAGAAGCATAGTTTTTGCATGCAGAGCAGCATCACCTTGTTGAATAGCTGCAGTTCATATGGAATATAGCACCCATTCATCATCCGAGTGCTATTATCCCATTCCACTTAAATCTCCCCACTCTTATCCCTGGTTAAACTCATAGTAAAATACCTGAAATCATGGATAGGCACTTTTCTGTTATCTCTGTGTCCAGCCTGGTGGACATGGGCATCCCAAGGCAATGTAGCAACCGGCTCATCTATACTGACAACAACTTAATCCTGAAGCAAATAAACACAGTATGTGAGAGATGTAGTTACATTATGAAAATTGAGATACAGCCCTCACATACAGACAAATCAAATGACAAACAGGTTGTCGGTATACACACACCATTTTCCTCATTAAACAAGGTCTAGACACATGAACACACATAAACCCACACATGCAGAGATACTCATAAGTAACTTACCAAAACATCAGAGGCCTCTTGTCTGATACCTGCAGAAAACACATGCAAACAAAACCAAATCAACACCAGCCATTATACATAAAAATACAAATCACAGTGTCTCCACAAGCAAGCCTCTAAGGTGAAATGCCACACATTCAAACATCTTAGTCATAGGAGACTCCATTGTGACACACATGCCTCCCTCACCAGGTTGGATAAAGGGAGGGTTACAGTCAGTTGCCTGTCAGGGGATAGGATTTGCCAGATCATGCAGGCACTCATATCACTCATCCACAAGTACCAGTATGACTCAGTCATAGTCCATGTGAATGTGAATGATCTGAGATGTACCTCCCTGGACTATATATAGACAGACATGATGAACCTCTTTATATATGTGTCGCAGGCTAGTATGAGCCTCGCATTGATCAGCATTTTACCCTTATCAAGAATGATACCACAATACAAACAGAAAATGATTGACTTCAATAATTAGCTTAGCAACTGGTGTCATTCCAAGGGGATCCAGTATTTGTCAGCCTGGGACAACATGATCAACAGACCACACTGCTTTGCCAGAGAGCATCTGCACCTGTTGCTGCTAGGCTTTTGAATAATGGCCAAGGCATTAGCCACCCTCACGGTGTCCTTTTTAGGTAGTGCCAAACCAGCAGACCTACCAATGTAACAAAATCTTCTAATGCCAAGCTGAAAGTTCTACTGCTCAATACTAGGAGTCTTAACAAGAAACTGCACTCCCTGGAAGCTCTCCTTGCCTTGCAGAATGCTAATACTTGTGCAGTTACAGAGATGTGGTTCAAGGCTGTGGAAAGCACCCCAGCAGTGCAAGGCTACAATGCCTACCATACACACATTCAGACCACCCCCTTAAAAGAAAAAACAAAAGAAGGAGGTGTTTCCATTTACATAAAAAGCAATCACAGTTCTAGATTGGTCAAGCAGAATGACTTGCTTGAACTACTCTATGCCCAGCTGACCATAGGCAAAAGCCCCCACTATATATCGCTAGCTACATGTCCCCAGCCATGAACCATGAAAACCAATCCACATACCTGAAGTCACTAGAATCACTCACCATTCAGCCCCAAAACACTACTCATGGGTGATTTTAACTACCTCTCCATAAACTGTGAAACATATATGACCACTAACATGCAGGCTCAGAGATTCCAGGACTTTGTCAATGCAAGACATTTGACACAATACTCCACTCAGGCATTGCTGACAAACTCAGCAGGTTAGTTACAGACCCATATGTCACCTGGTGAACCCAGGAAGTTAGAATTGGGGAGTCCACCTCTACAAAGAGGCCAGTCACAAGTGGAGTCTCTCAGGGATCGGTCCTTAGACCTCTCCTTTTTGGCATTTACTTCTCTGAAGTCAAGGCCAATGTTAATGGTCTCTGGCTGACTAACTTTCAGATGACTGCAAATTAGGAGCTGTCATTGAATCCCACATGGACAGAAACATTTTCCAGGAAGGGATGGCACAGACAAACAACTTGTGTTAGAGCCATGGACTAAAACTAAATGCCAAGAAATGCATAACAATATCCTTCAGGAAGTCATTCACCCCTAGTAACTATCATTTTGACAACACAACCCTTAGAGTTGACCCAGTAGTCAGGGACTTAGGGGCACACATAGACAGTTATCTAGCCTTTGATCATCACGTGTCTACAGTATTGAGGAAATCATTCTATGTTGCACAAATTATAAACAAAGGTATGGCATCTAAGTCTAAGGAAGTCATTGTTCCACTGTATTCAGCATTCATCAGACATATCATTGAGTACAATGCCCCCTTTGGTATGTACCTAACCAGGTATATCAAACAATTGGAATATCCACATTGGTTCCTCACTGAAAGAATACAGGGCATAAGTAAAATGTCCTGTGCAGGCTGCCTTAAGGCCCTATCCCTGTATTCTGTCTCTCCTACAGGCTTTTGAGGGGAGATCTATGCATGGCATACAGGGCATTGTCAGACCCCACTCTGATGGACCTCCTGCATATCCACAAGACAAACAGTACCATAATTACCCATTCTAAAGACTTAAACATTGTCTGTGATATAAACAGGACCTGCTGGAGAGACAGGTATGTATCCCAGAGACTACCCCATCTCTGGAACAGGCTCCCATCCTTGTGAGGCAGAGTTCTTCCCTAACCCAATTCAAGTGCCACTTGGACAATTGGATAGGGAACAGGAAATTCATTCCTAGCGTGGCACCTATGTCTCTAATGGATACACACAACCTGTAAACGTTTTATCTCCCAAGCCCCTGCTTGTAAATATTTCATCTCCCAAGTCCCTGCTTACAGTTATCAATGGTATCAGAACTTGTCAGAGATTTTGGATGCATGGCTAGGCTTAGAAAGGTCCATGTGGTTGTCAGCCTAGTAAACACCTATGAACCTATGACTCTAAATGCTCTGGAACAGCTGAACTGTACTCCCACTGGGGACTCAAATATCCTTGGCATAGTACTCACAAAGATGGGGGGGTTGTACCCTCCCCCCAGTGTAATGTCCTCATTGGTAAGATTGAATCATAAATATCCGCATTGGTAAGACTGAATCATAAATCAGTCTCCTTTGAAATAAATATAAGTGTAATATCCCAATCAAACCCTAAAACCATAAAGAATTTTTCCAAGGCAAATGACCTCCTATTAAGTGACAGCCTAGGTAATTTTTAAAGCTCCTCTGAACCCTGAAAACTTGAAGGCCTATGCAGAAATATGCACAAATGTCCTGTACAACCACTTAACTGCATAGAAATGTCAGTACTTCACTGAACTAAACCCAGGTCTAGCTGGAAAAAAAGCTACCTTGGTGGACAACAGAAGGAAGAAATTATTGTCTAGAAGTAAGTAAAAGGGAGCAAAACAGAGAAATAAATCCCTCATTAGTCTCAACAGGCAAATCAGGGAAGCAGATAAGTGTTCAAAAGCTAAATATGAAACTAAAGTAGACTCCCAAGTGAAGGATAACCACAAAGCATTTTTAGGTATGTCCGAAATCTTAAGGGAAACACTCAACAATGTGCTGAGTTGGCTGTAGATGGCAGTACCTATACTCAACCAGAAGAAATAGCAAACCTGTTGACCAATAAATTCAGCTCAGCGTTCACCCCCTCATCATATCTGGTTGCTCCCCATAAAATACCCGCAACCATTCCTTTGCCTGTTAACACCAAAGAACAGGTCATCACTGCACTCTCTAAAGCTAGATATATGGCATCCATGGGCCCTGATGGAACCCCAGGGTGCCTACCAAATAGCTTGAAACATGACCTAGCAGACCCACTCGTATCTCTATATAAGCACAGTCTGCAGACATTCTTTGTCCCAGTAGAGTGGAAGACAGAAACAGTTATCCCTCTGCACATTGGGAAGACCACCAACTGTCCCAAGTAACTACTGACGCATATGTCTGACTAGCCTCATATGCAAGGCTATGGAAAGGATAATCATGAACCCGATTAACAATGACATAGGAAATCTACAGACTCTACACCCAACTCAGTCTGGCTTCGCTAAGTGCAGCTTCTGCCTGCTCAGTCTGGTGGACTTCTTTGAGAAGGTCACAAAGGCCATAGATGAGGGTAAGACAGTATATACCACCTACCTTGATCTGGCCAAGGCATTTGATACAATATTTCACTCAGGTATTATAGATAAACTCACAAAATTGGCCATAAACCTCCATGTCACCAGATGGATAGCCAAATGGCTCACTGATAGGACAGATATGTGTCTCACAGATTGCCCTTCCTCTGGAATAGACTTCCAATTCACATGAAGCAGATCCCTTCCCTGTCCATCTTCAAGTGCAATCTGGACCAATGGATGGGAAATTGCAAATGCACTCCTGGGGTGACATCCATGCCCCTTATGGACAGAGACAGTCTATAAAAATAGTCAAAAACCCGCTTGCTGATCCTTGTTGTCTTTCCCCTAGGGATAGAAATTAGGTAAAATCTGGGTAAAACTGGCTAGGTTTGTAAGGGCTGTTGAGCCCTTAGCCTAGTAATCTCCTATGAACCTATAATAGATCACAGCAGAAAAGTCAGAGATTCTGAATATTTGTGCATGAGTGAGAAGTGAAACATATAGTGTCCAGCACATATTATCCCCAGTCTTATGAAAAAAATACAGGGAAGTATGCAACAGTGAAGAACCTCATGAGTTCAAACCCCGGGATAGGCTATGAGGATTGTGCACAGTTTTGGAATACAGAAATACTCAGTTGCATGTACTCCTTTTCCTCATGAGTTCAGTTGTTGATGAGAAGAAGACTGAAAAGCTGATTGCTTTCTTCAGTTACATTGTCATATTCCCTGCCTTGGCAGGGAAGTCTGCATTATATAATTATTTGCCAACACGGCCATTACAGACAGGCAATGCACAAAGTCACCACTAGCAGTCACCAATTTCATGGGCATGGCAGCCAACCTTACCCACCCCCCACCCCCACAGATGAGCAAGCTGTCACTGGCTGCTCATGCTCATTCTCCAACCCTGGTACTCAGATGCATGTGCCACTAATCAGAAATCTTTCATCTTAAACTGAATGATAAAAACAGAGCATTCAGATGGCTATATAAGACTACTGATGGTACCTAGCAATAAATGTTATGAAGTATTAAAACAAAGCCATTAAGTCAGAAAACTAAAATATAGTAAAGGATATGCTGGAAATAAGTCAACAAAGTCAGAAATACTAGTATGACAGAAACTGCAAAAGACTGCCACATTTATAGGTTGAAGACGAAATAAACAAATCCATTGGATATTGTGTAACTTGAAGCTGAATTTGTTGGTAAATCCTCCAAAATAAGAAACAGTGCTGTTGAATGAGAAGATGATACGTTGTACAGACAAACATGCAGGTTCAAACACAGGACAATTAGAATGAAACGGAAGTTTCAGGAAGACAGAAGAAAACCAGTCATTTCAAAAGAAAATAAGAGATTATGAAAACTGTAATGGTGAAGAGTTTAAACAGACATTCCTGAGTTCTAGTCTCCATATGAAGCTATTGTGCATCAACAGCTATCCAAAAATCAAGGCCAGATGTCCAGTTTAAATAGTCCTATTAAGCAATCCAGATATAATAGCTCTTTGGGTTATCTCTTATTTAAGAATGATTCCAATGACTGAAACGTTAATTTACTGAAATGTTTTTATTATGCAAAAATGGCTAAATAGCTCATGATATGCCTACCAGAGTCTTAAGGTTAATTTACAGTGGTCATTGCAGTACATTCTTGGAGCCATGCAGCTTACAAACATGAAAAGTCATTAGCTTTCATTCTTTTATTTTTGTGTACTTTTTGGTATGTACCACACACATGAGGCATCAAACTGAAATATTTTTTATAGTGCGTACATTCCTGGAGTCAGGCAGCTTACAAAGAGTTGGGGAGACCTTTGACACTAAAATCAGTCCTGCAAGCAGACACTAGCACACAGTCATACACTATATGCATGATTTGAAGATGTTAAGAAGCGTTGAGCATCTTAGTGTGATGTGTGCAACAGGGACAGCAGATGCATCAGGAGTGTAAGGCAATTTCAGGTTGGATTTAGCATTTCTTTTTCTTTCTTCACTTGTTGCATCAACTTTATGTTTCTGATATTTTCTGTTGAATTCACTATGGATTGCCTTGTACATACTCTGGTTCCAGCACTTATACAGGAAAAGGTAATCAGTGCTATAGATGCAACATGTTTAGTTTGACAAGTGAATTCTTTGTAAATATTGACAGAACACCCTGTAACAAGTGTTAACACTATAGCAGATCGAGAGACTAAGACTGATGTCATTAAGAAAGAAATACAGAAGGAGAAATTTTTGATATTACCAGTGTAACTCAAGGGGAGTTAGGCTGCTTTGTAATAATGATATCACACAAGACTATTTGAAATATAGTTGATCAACTTGTAAAAATATGACTACTTTTTACAACAAACATTATACATACAGAAGACTTACAAATTGTTTTAGTAAAAGTTTATACACAAACAAATTGTGGGTCACTTCACTTTGCTGAGAAAGGATTTGAATATCAGGAATATCAACTTGTGTCTGACAATAATAGTTTTGTCAGAAACATTGTGCCTGATTCCAAAGGAATTGCTCTCAGTGTAAGTCTGTCCTGATTCCAAAAGAGTTGCTGTCAGTGTTAAGTGGTGACTTGCACTGAGAGCAAGTGTTTTGAAATCGTGCCCATTGATTTTGACCAAGCTGAGGCCTACTCACAAATCCTCATCTACCTCATACCACTCAGAAAGCTATTTAATATGAATGCTGCCAAATTGTAACTGATAAAAATATCATTGTTATAAAAAACAATTCAGAGTCAATACAAATTGTTGGGACAGAAAGGGTTTTTTCAAATATGTGCTCTAATACAAAAAGAGTTAGAAATAATAGTAACAGCATCTATGGCAGTTCACTAAGTCCTACCAAGTTAAGAAATGAAAAAGAAAAAGATTGATATCAAATCTTCAAAATGATTTTTGGAACAATAATTGTGATCTAGAGTCTTTCCAACTCAATGATTTAGGTGGTATTTTACTGCTGGATGACTCAATGATTAGGAAAATAAAGTGTAGTATTCGGGCTGGTAATGTTGTTATTGTACTGTAGGGGCGCTGTGGGGAATTCAACAGGTAATGTTGGTTCTGTATTCTCTGGTAACTTGTTGTTTTCCGGTGTATGTATGACTTGCAGAAGTTGTGAGCATGTAGCATGGGTGCGCACCTGGAGGACTTAAATAAAGAAAGGCCTTACAACTCCAGAAACCGTGTGGTCTCCTTATTTCCCAGGATATAACATATTGGCGACGAGGATGGGATGCCTCCGAGTCCGCTGCGAGTGAAAACGGTGGGGTGCAGTTAATGTCGGACGACGAAGAGACTGGGCCTGCCGGAGTGATGTCTGGTTCCATGTTGGGGTCACTGGTTGCATACGACTGTCAGACACAGACCTGGGAGGAGTATTGTGAAGTGTTGGAACATTTTTTTGAGGCAAACCAGATAATGGAAGCGGGCCGGAAGCGAGCCATATTGCTGAGCTCGGTGGGCAGCAAGACGTACAGTCTGATGAGGAACTTATTGAGTCCTGATAAACCGGGGGACAAATCGTTCACAGAGTTGACGAGCTTGCTTCAGTCACATTATAACCCGGCCGAGTGCAATAGTCCAGAGGTTCAAGTTAAATTCAAGGACTAGAATGGCCAATGAAACGGTAACGGAGTATGTCGCAGTGTTGAGGGAACTGGCGCAACATTGTAATTATGGGGACAGACTGACAGAAATGCTACAAGATAGGCTCGTATGTGGCATTGCAGATGACCGCATACAACGCAGATTGTTAGCGGAGCCTGAGTTGTCGTTTGAAAAGGCCTTGAAGTTGGCACAGGCTATAGAGACAGCGAATAAAGACATTCGTGATTTACAACCAAGAACCATTGAAGGGGTGGGGAGCAGGAGTGCTACCCCTCTGCCAGTGCATAAAGTGTTCATGGAGCATAAATCACAAGGGAAGTCTGGTCAGTATGCTTGTTACAGGTGTGGGGGTGAACATCTGTCACGGAACTGTCGTTTTAAGCGAAAAATGTCATGCTTGCGGAAAAAAGGGCCATGTGAAAAAAATGTGCCGCTCAACGCCCTCTCGGGACCAGCCGAGAAAGGGGGAGGAAAAGAGCAGTATAATGGAAAGGAAGGGAAACCAGAAAATAAAACGGCAGTATGCACACCACATGTGTGAAGGTACAGATCAACAAACCAGGGAAGCCGAGGAAGTGTTTACTATGTTTAACATGAAAGAGGCCAGGTGGGAAAGAGTTGATCCCATTAAAACCCAGTTGGACTTAAATGGTAAAAAGGTGCAGTTTGAAGTGGATACGGGGTGTAGTGTGACAGTTCTGTCAAAGGCTGAGTATGGGAAGTTATGGCCCAGAGAAGCTCCGGAGCTGCAGGACTGTTCAGTGACTTTGAGAACATATACCGGTGAAATAGTTCCCACATTGGGAATGGTGAAAGTGACTGAAATATAAAGACCAAGCCAAACAGTTGCCAGTCATGGTGGTAGCAGGTAAGGGACCAAACCTGTTAGGCCGGGCGTGGTTAAAGGAGCTGGACATGGGCTGCCTACAGCTCCATAAAGTAGAACAGCATGGGCTGACCTTGCAAGGTGTGCTGGAGAATAACAAAGAAGTTTTTAAAGAGGAACTGGGGACCTGGAGGGGTCCACCAGCAAAAATACACGTTAAAGAAAACGTAACGCCAAGATTTTACAAACCCCGACCCGTACCATACGCAATGAAGAAGAAAGTTGAGTTTGAGTTGGAGTGACTCACTAAGCAAGGTATAATTGAACCAGTAAAGTTTGCGGAATGGGCCACACCAATTGTTCCCGTATTAAAGCCAGATGGTACGGTGCGCATATGTGGTGACTACAAGTTAACAGTGAACCAAGTCTCGAAGCTGGAGCAGTATCCCTTGCCAAAGGTGGAGGATGTGTTTGAAAAGCTGTCGGGAGGTGAAAGGTTTAGTAAACTGGACCTCAGTCAGGCATATCAACAAGTAGTGCTGGAAGAAGGGTCAAAGGCGTATGTCACCCTTACCACACACAAAGGTTTGTTCCAAGTCAATCGTTTACCCTTTGGTGTTTCCTCGAGTCCAGCTATTTTCCAGAGAATAATGGAGGGACTGGTGGCAGGAATTCCGAAGGTGGCTGTGTATCTAGACGACATCCTGCTGACGGGTAGGAACATTCGAGAGCATCTGGAGATGCTGAACGAGGTGCTGAGACGACTGTGAGAGGCAGGTCTAAGGGTGAAGCGGAGTAAATGTGCTTTCATGGTAAAGGAAGCAGAGTTCCTGGGTTACAAGGTGGATGCATCAGGTCTACACCCCCTGCCGAACAAGGTGGAAGCCATTCAACAGGCGCCAGCACCCACAAATGTTACAGAGCTGAAAGCCTATTTAGGCTTACTCAACTATTATAACAGGTTCCTGCCAAATCTGTCAACGCTGTTAGCTCCTTTACATAAGCTATTAAGGAAGGAGGCTCAGTGGTCGTGGCAAGAGGAACAGGACAGAGCGTTTGAACAGTCAAAGGAACTAATGCAGTCTTCAGAGGTTTTGGTGCACTACGATAGTCACAAGGACTTAATTTTGTCATGTGATGCCTCACCTTATGGGTTTGGGGCTGTGTTGGCACATCGGATGCCAGATGGACAAGAAAGACCCATTGGGTTCATGAAACGAACTTTAACACCAGCGGAGTCAAACTATTCCCAGCTAGATAAAGAGGGTTTGGCTGTAATGTTTGGAATTAAACGGTTCCACAAATACCTCTATGGCAGGAGGTTTACTATTTGCACCGATCACAAGCCTTTGTTGTCACTGTTCAACGAGATGAAAGCAGTGCCGCAGATGGTTTCTCCCCGCATTCAGAGATGGGCTGTAACATTGAGAGCTTATGAATACGAGATTGTTTATAAGCCCGGGAAACACCATAGTAATGCGGATGCGCTAAGCCTTCTGCCGCTACCAGGGCATCTCCAGGACGAGGAAGCGGAGGACCGAGTTTTGATGATGGAGGACATCACGTTGGTGTCTGCCAGGGAACTGAGTGAATGGACACGCAAAGATCTGGTGCTAGCTAGAGTGTTTCAGTGGGTCCAGCAAGGCTGGCCAGTCCAACAAACGGATCCAGTTTTTCGGCCTTATGAGGTGAGGAAAACAGAGCTGAGTGTGCAAGCTGGATGCGTATTGTGGGGGGCACGAGTGATAATTCCGTCCCCAGGAAGATGGGCACTTTTACAGCAGTTGCACCAAGGTCATGTGGGCATCACCCGAATGAAGGCCTTAGCCCGAAGTTATTTCTGGTGGCCCAAGTTGGACCACGATATTGAAGTCGCTGTGAATGAGTGTAAAACATGTCAACAACATCGCAACTTGCCTGTGGCGGCGCCACTACACCCATGGGAGTGGCCGAGTAGACCTTGGCAGAGACTTCATATAGATTATGCCGGGCCTTTTATGGGAGCAATGTTTTTGATAATTATGGATGCTCATTCTAAATGGATGGATGCCTATCCAGTCAAAACACCCACTTCTATCATTACCATTGAATGCTTGAGGAAGAGTTTCAGTAGCTAAGGACTACCAGAGACTATTGTATCAGATAATGCTTCATGTTTCATGAGTGAAGAGTTCAAGGGGTTTCTGAAAAAAAATGGCATCGTACACATCACAATAGCACCCTACCATGCAGCTTCAAATGGTTGTGCTGAAAGGGCTGTCCAGACTTTTAAAGCAATGATGAAAAAGTCCGGAGAAGGAAGTATGGCAGCAAAAGTGTCAAGGGTGTTATTCAACTACCGTATTACACCCCAGTCTACCACGGGTTTGTCACCTGCCGAGATGTTGCAAGGACGGAGATTAAGATCCACGCTGGATCTGGTGCATCCAAACGTCCGAGCTAAGGTAGAGGGGACCCAGTGGAGGCAAAAAGAATGTCATGATCGACGACGGAGAGAGAGAAGTTTTCTGGAGGGAGATGCAGTGATGACGCGAAATTTCAGTTATGGACCTAAATGGATTCCAGGGTTCATTGTCAAGAGTACAGGTCCATTATCGTACCAGGTGAGGTTGAATGGAGATTTCTTGGTGAGGAGACATGTAGACCAGATTCTGCGGAGCGAACAGAAGAAGGACTCCATGGAACTGCCAGCCCCGGAAATACCGTTAAGTTCGGAACAAGGGCTCGCAGCGGCAGGAGGATCGCCAATCAAGGGAGACCGCCGGGACGTGGAAGGAGAGGTTCCCGAGGATCCAACCGTTCCAGGGATGGACACACCGATACCTGAAGTGGTAACTGTGACACCGGAGTCACCTAGGGTGGTACCATTGCGCCGTTCTAAGCGTGTGCTGGTTAAACCTAGTTACTTGAAGGACTATCAATGTTAAAAAAAGTGCATGTATAGACTACAAGAACAACATAGCTCGATTGTATGATAACCAGTTAATAACTAGCCAGTTATTTAAAAGTAAGTGACTAAATGGATTGCTTTGGACTTGCTCCCTAGTTTTTGCTTATGTAGGGGATTGTGTCATAGCTTAAGAGGGGAGGAATGTAGTATTCGGGCTGGTAATGTTGTTGTTGTACTGTAGGGGCGTTGTGGGGAATTCAACAGGTAATGTTGGTTCTGTATTCTCTGGTAACTTGTTGGTTCCGGTGTATGTATGACTTGCAGAAGTTGTGAGCATGTAGCATGGGTGCACACCTGGAGACTTTTAATAAAGAAAGGCCTTACAACTCCAGAAACCGTGTGGTCTCCTTATTTCCCAGGATATAACATAAAGTCACTAACTTAAACAAGGAAAAGGTCAAAGTGTTATGCTTCAGTGGGTGCAAACATTCAGACATACTATTCCCCTTCACAATTCTACTAAAAAAGGATGTTTAACTCCTTGGTTATAGATGCTGGCACCAACAATTTAACTTCTATCCACTGTATCACATGCATAATTGTACTGTGAACATACTTCATATTTCTCAGAAATTTAAAGTGAATATTTGCTTAAATGAGACTTCGCCATCTCCATCATTTACCAGCTACCAATATTTAAAAGACTGTGTGAGTTTTGTAATGCCCAAAAGTTAGCTACATTAAACATAAGGGAGGAATTTCATAAAAAGCAGACAATTTTGGCAAATACAATGTTCATAGAGAATAAACTAAGCCAGCAACAAGTGAGCCGTGAAAAAATGTAGTTTATTGAAACTACTTTAAGACTTCATGAAAGCTTAATTCAACAGACCGGTTTAGGCCTGGGTTTAACCTGGCCTTTTTCAGTGTATAAAAGAAAAAAGCATACAAAGTATACAAAGTCTTATATAATCAAAAGCCAAATGAAACAAAACATTTGATAGGCTGACAAGAGACATCACAGAATTAGGCTCATAAATATTCATTAAGCCCTGGATTAAACAGAGCACCCAGTTTGGTAATCCATTTCTTTTCTTTAGTATCAAGTTTGTGGTGCCAATCAGATTTGTGGGTTCGATGCCCAATGAGTTTATCAATAATAATGAAATGAAAATTAGCTGTCTGATGTTTAAGTGTGTGTTTATATAATGCATTGGTAATTCTTTTGCATTTAATGTCACTCAAGTGCTCTGACATACGTAACCTGAAAGGTCGTTAGGTCTGACCAATGTAAAATGATTAGCAACTGCAACAAGCCATATAAATAGCCCAGTCAGTGTTACAGTTGGCAAAGAATCGAATATCATATACTGTGCTACTATTTTTACTACTAAATTCTTTAGATTTCAAGATATGTTTACAGTTGATGCAGTGACCACAGGGGAAACAACCAATAAGTTTGTCACCCATGATGGTGGTCTGATACAACTGAGGTAGTACAGAATCGGAGTGATGTTTATAATGATTAAAATGTGCTGCTAGGTTTTTTCCTTTACGGAAAGAAAATGAACATACATTAGGAATTATTGTATTAATATTACCATCTGCCTTCAATATGTTCCAATTGTCCTTGATAATATCCATAAATCTGTTAGTGTTCCTACCAAATGTTGTAGTAAAACATAATATGTTTTTTGACAATGGTCTCTTCTTATATGTCAATAGATCATGTCTACGCAGACCCGATGCATGGTTTTGAGCCATGGTGACATACCCTGAACTGTAGCCCCTATTGATGAATCTGTTATATAGATCCTGAGAGTGATGTTTATAACTAAGATCATCCGAGCAATTGCGTCTAATTCTGATGAATTGTGATTTAGGAATGTTTCTTGCAATGTGTTTTGGATGATAGCTGGAGGCATGGAGTAAGGTATTATACTCAGGAAACTTCCTATATACTTCTGTATTCAAGGTATTGTCCTGATTCCTCATGACCAAAACATCCAAAAACGTGATGGAGTCAAGGTCATAAGTGATGGTAAAATGTATTCCCCACTTATTATCATTTAAATATTCCATGAATTCATGGAGATACTCAGTGTCGGATCTCCACACCATCCAGCAATCATCCAAATACCTCCGCCAGATATCGATCTCAGGCAAAAACAAATTATGAGTATCATCATATATCAAAATCTCCTCAATGTATGCCATAAATAGATCAGCATAGATGGGGGCAAAGGATGCCCCCATCGCAGTACCTTTGATCTGTAGATAACATTCCTTGTCATAAAAAAAGACATTTTTCGTAAGCACATGCTCGGTGAGATTAATCAAAAAAGTATTGAAACCAGGTTGATAAATATTTGATTTATAAAGCCAATATTCAATGGCATCAAGACCAGCCCAATGGGGAATATTGGTGTATAGTGAACTTACATCTAATGTACATAACCACCAATTTCCCTCAATCTGCATATCACTGACAATGCTTAAAAATTGGGTGGTATCTTGAATCCTGGATCTGACCCAGGAAAGTAAAGGTTTTAAATATCTGGTCAAGAATTCAGAAAGGGGCTCAGTGAGTGATCCAATACCCGATACAATGGGTCTGCCTGGTGGATGTAGAGGATCTTTGTGTATCTTTGGTAGAAAGTAAATGTATTGTCTGACAGGATCAGTAATGGTTAAGTGACTTGCAGTTTTGGTTGTTATTATCCCATTGTCAACCGCAGAATGCAAGAAATTATCAATTTGATGTTTAAACATAAAGGTGGGGTCGAGTGGCATTTTGGTGTAGTATCGAACATCACCCAATTGCTTGTGAGCCTCGATATCATAATCGCTCCAATTCATCACCACCACCACCCCACCTTTGTCAGCATTAAGAATAACAAGTTCCTTGTTTTGTACTAGTTCATTTAAACAGGACAATTCATTGTCAGTCATGTCATTCGGCATAGGTGGACATATATTGGACACAAAATGTAAATCACTAAGTACACTACGTAAAAACAGATTTACAGAAGGATGCATCGGAGGTGTAAAAGAGGAGGCATGATATTTGAAGTCATCCATTTTTTGTTGTTCTTCCCCCTTGTCCTGAAAAAACAGTTTAAGGTTAATAAGTCTGCAAAATGTAAATAAATCCTGTGCAAAAGTGTCTTCAGGCACAAAAAAGCCAGGTATAAAAGATAAACCTTTATTGAGTAAAGATGTTTGTTCTGGTGTTATTACAGTACTGGGAATATTACAGACATTGTTAACAACAACATGATTTACTTGTTCGTTAGTACTTCCATAAGATTCTGTAGACTTGTGACCCTTCTTGTGTTTCCTGCCCCCTCTCCTCCCTCGATGTTGCCTAAAGGGGATGTATAATTTTTGCGTTTAGGGGTGGGGGACTCCATGATGTGCTGTGTTTCCATGTCAGTGCCTGATGATGTATCATAATCAGTGGTGTCAGTAAGGTTACCACGTCCTTTCAAAATAGAACGCGGACATTTCCTTTTTGAACTGGATGTATTTCTATTGTGCATGTCTTGAAATCTAACATGTCTAGTGTATTTGAAGGGTTTCCCCCTCTCGTAATCAGACTGATCACGAGAACATTTTTTAAGTTTCCTTTCCTTGAGCTGAACATCAAAATTTAACAAATCTGAGCTAAGTTTAGATAATGATACAGAAAAAAATGTATCATTCTGATACTGATTACAGTCATCTATCAGTTGTAGCACCTTGGGAGTTTCTTTATCAATGATGCTAGTGTAATATTTCGATAAAGAATCAACAAACTTCATTGAGCATTCTTGTTGGATGGATAGCCATTCTGTGGTTAAAATATCATCAGGGTCTGCTACTAGAGGTTGAATTTTGACTCTCAAACCCCTAGGACTCATGCCTTTGGCCAAATAAGCTTTAAATAATTTAAGGTGCCAAACAAAGGACCTGAGTGTTTTCATATTTTTGTTTAAATCACTAAATAGTTTCTCACATCGTTGTTCCGGCTTCATGGAACTAGTATTAGCTGAACCATCAGGAGCTTGACCAATACCAAAGGGTGCAAGATCATCCTTATCGGATGATAAATTCAAAAATATTTTGTTTAGATCCATGATTGATGTAGAATCAATAAATTATAATATTGAAAGCAACCACGCCCTGTACTAAGGGAAAAAATCAACAATCGGACAATAATGGCAGTATTACAGTTTGTACAATATTGTACAATCAATAGCCACGTCCAATACAGGACAATAATGGTATGAAGAAGTCGAATTTGGGTAAATAGATACTGTGACAGTCCAATACACAGTATCAAACCACTCAAACAAATCTGATGTAAGGCACCTCAAACGTAGCTATATATAAAATATACTAATATGGCTAGGGCAATAATGTATGGTCCAAGGGGTCGGAAAGACAAAACAAAGTATGATATAAGATATAGTTTTTAGACCCTGAAATGATATTAGCAACCCAAGTAGAATAAACAGGTTATATATATTATATCATCCAAGAGAGTGCACATGTAATACTTAAATCAAGTATGGTCGTTAATTTCAAAAAACAATATAACCAAGATGTTTATGTAGAGACTAATAAATACTGTCAGGATGTGTTATTAATAGCCATCAAAACAAGTATAGCAAGAATGTATAAAAAATATATAGCTGGTATACCAGTTCAAAACATCCTTATATCCAAACATGAAAAGAAATTGACATAGGATCAAATGTTGTTGTTATTCTAACATAGATGAAAAACATATAAATAAATGTATGAGGTATAACTATGTCAATAAGGAAAACAGTAATGCCTATGATGCAATATTTAAAGGTTAGTTCTGACTAATATCCACAATTATGAATCAAAAAATATGTACATATGATCCTGAAGAGGTCATACGAATATGACTATATATACACTAAGGCATTCGTCACATATGATCCTAACAGTCTCATTTGTGTCCTGATTGAGTAACCAAATGAAGATAATGGCCAACTGATGTTAAACATTCATATAATTCACTGAAAAAGTCATACAAATGTAATTATATTGTACAATATTGTACAAACTGTAATACTGCCATTATTGTCCGATTGTTGATTTTTTCCCTTAGTACAGGGCGTGGTTGCTTTCAATATTATAATTTATTGATTCTACATCAATCATGGATCTAAACAAAATATTTTTGAATTTATCATCTGATAAGGATGATCTTGCACCCTTTGGTATTGGTCAAGCTCCTGATGGTTCAGCTAATACTAGTTCCATGAAGCCGGAACAACGATGTGAGAAACTATTTAATGATTTAAACAAAAATATGAAAACACTCAGGTCCTTTGTTTGGCACCTTAAATTATTTAAAGCTTATTTGGCCAAAGGCATGAGTCCTAGGGGTTTGAGAGTCAAAATTCAACCTCTAGTAGCAGACCCTGATGATATTTTAACCACAGAATGGCTATCCATCCAACAAGAATGCTCAATGAAGTTTGTTGATTCTTTATCGAAATATTACACTAGGATCATTGATAAAGAAACTCCCAAGGTGCTACAACTGATAGATGACTCTAATCAGTATCAGAATGATACATTTTTTTCTGTATCATTATCTAAACTTAGCTCAGATTTGTTAAACTTTGATGCTCTGCTCAAGGAAAGGAAACTTAAAAAATTTTCTCGTGATCAGTCTGATTACGAGAGGGGGCAACCCTTCAAATACACTAGACATGTTAGATTTCAAGACATGCACAATAGAAATACATCCAGTTCAAAAAGGAAACGTCCGCGTTCTATTTTGAAAGGATGTGGTAACCTTACAGACACCACTGATTATGATACATCATCAGGCACTGACACGGAAACACAGCACATCATGGAGTCCCCCACCCCTAAACGCAAAAATTATACATCCCCTTTAGGCAACATCGAGGGAGGAGAGGGGGCAGGAAACACAAGAAGGGTCACAAGTCTACAGAATCTTATGGAAGTACTAACGAACAAGTAAATCATGTTGTTGTTAACAATGTCTGTAATATTTCCAGTACTGTAATAACACCAGAACAAACATCTTTACTCAATAAAGGTTTATCTTTTATACCTGGCTTTTTTGTGCCTGAAGACACTTTTGCACAGGATTTATTTACATTTTGCAGACTTATTAACCTTAAACTGTTTTTTCAGGACAAGGGGGAAGAACAACAAAAAATGGATGACTTCAAATATCATGCCTCCTCTTTTACACCTCCGATGCATCCTTCTGTAAATCTGTTTTTACGTAGTGTACTTAGTGATTTACATTTTATGTCCAATATATGTCCACCTATGCCGAATAACATGACTGACAATGAATTGTCCTGTTTAAATGAACTAGTACAAAACAAGGAACTTGTTATTCTTAATGCTAACAAAGGTGGGGCGGTGGTGGTGATGAATTGGAGCGATTATAATATCGAGGCTCACAAGCAATTGGGTGATGTTCAATACTACACCAAAATGCCACTCGACGCCACCTTTATGTTTAAACATCAAATTGATAATTTCTTGCATTCTGCGGTTGACAATGGGATAATAACAACCAAAACTGTAAGTCACTTAACCATTACTGATCCTGTCAGACAATACATTTACTTTCTACCAAAGATACACAAAGATCCTCTACATCCACCAGGCAGACCCATTGTATCGGGTATTGGATCACTCACTGAGCCCCTTTCTGAATTCTTGACCAGATATTTAAAACCTTTACTTTCCTGGGTCAGATCCAGGATTCAAGATACCACCCAATTTTTAAGCATTGTCAGTGATATGCAGATTGAGGGAAATTGGTGGTTATGTACATTAGATGTAAGTTCACTATACACCAATATTCCCCATTGGGCTGGTCTTGATGCCATTGAATATTGGCTTTATAAATCAAATATTTATCAATCTGGTTTCAATACTTTTTTGATTAATCTCACCGAGCATGTGCTTACGAAAAATGTCTTTTTTTATGACAAGGAATGTCATCTACAGATCAAAGGTACTGCGATGAGGGCATCCTTTGCCCCCATCTATGCTGATCTATTTATGGCATACATTGAAGAGATTTTGATATATGATGATACTCATAATTTGTTTTTGCCTGAGATCGATATCTGGCGGAGGTATTTGGATGATTGCTGGATGGTGTGGAGATCTGACACTGAGTATCTCCATGAATTCATGGAATATTTAAATGATAATAAGTGGGGAATACATTTTACCATCACTTATGACCTTGACTCCATCACGTTTTTGGATGTTTTGGTCACGAGGAATCAGGACAATACCTTGAATACAGAAGTATATAGGAAGTTTCCTGAGTATAATACCTTACTCCATGCCTCCAGCTATCACCCAAAACACATTGCAAGAAACATTCCTAAATCACAATTCATCAGAATTAGACGCAATTGCTCGGATGATCTTAGTTATAAACATCACTCTCAGCATCTATATAACAGATTCATCAATAGGGGCTACAGTTCAGGGTATGTCACCATGGCTCAAAACCATGCATCGGGTCTGCGTAGACATGATCTATTGACATATAAGAAGAGACCATTGTCAAAAAACATATTACGTTTTACTACAACATTTGGTAGGAACACTAACAGATTTATGGATATTATCAAGGACAATTGGAACATATTGAAGGCGGATGGTAATATTAATACAATAATTCCTAATGTATGTTCATTTTCTTTCCGTAAAGGAAAAAACCTAGCAGCACATTTTAATCATTATAAACATCACTCCGATTCTGTACTACCTCAGTTGTATCAGACCACCATCATGGGTGACAAACTTATTGGTTGTTTCCCCTGTGGTCACTGCATCAACTGTAAACATATCTTGAAACCTAAAGAATTTAGTAGTAAAAATAGTAGCACAGTATATGATATTCGATTCTTTGCCAACTGTAACACTGACTGGGCTATTTATATGGCTTGTTGCAGTTGCCAATCATTTTACATTGGTCAGACCTCACGACCTTTCAGGTTACGTATGTCAGAGCACTTGAGTGACATTAAATGCAAAAGAATTACCAATGCATTATATAAACACACACTTAAACATCAGACAGCTAATTTTCATTTCATTATTATTGATAAACTCATTGGGGATCGAACCCACAAATCTGGTTGGCACCACAAACTTGATACTAAAGAAAAGAAATGGATTACCAAACTAGGTGCTCTGTTTAATCCAGGGCTTAATGAACATTTATGAGTTAAATTTTGTGATGTCTAAGTTTAATCTAGGGCTTAATGAATATTTATGAGCCTAATTCTGTGATGTCTCTTGTCAGCCTATCAAATGTTTTGTTTCATTTGGCTTTTGATTATATAAGACTTTGTATACTTGGTATGCTTTTTTCTTTTATACACTGAAGAAGGACAGGTTAAACCCAGGCCGAAACCGGTCTGTTGAATTAAGCTTTCATGACGTCTTAAAGTAGTTTCAATAAACTACATTTTTTCACAGCTCACTTGTTGCTGGCTTAGTTTATTCTCTATGTTCTTGTTTTTTGCCGTGCAACTTCCTATGCGCAGGGGAATTTTATTTTGAAATACAATGTTCACCTAAGCTATCAAGGGGCACAATACTGAATAAGAAACAGAAGTAGTTAAACATTTTTTTTTAATTTCAGTCAGCAATTTCTGACAAAGGAAGACACTCTCCTGTGAATCAAGATGTAAGGTGTACTATATTAATGCCCACAGCCTCTCTAACAACCTGAAAGACCTTATGGCATTACGTTTTAAATTTAGATTTTCTGTTTGTGTAATAACTGAATCATGGCAATGTAAATAATGATCACTCATAAGTTATGATAAATATGAGTGTCTCAGATCAGATCACATGGTAGAGTGGTTTGTGATTTTTCTATAGAAAGTTTATGGTCAAAATTTCCACTGTTGTAATAAACTGCTGTGATGGAACTACAAAATTCAAGCAATAGTACTAGCCTGAAACTTTTGACATGTTATAAGAGTCCTAAACCTTCGTTGTCAGACCAAGCAGAATACATAGATAATATAGCCAAATACATGGATCTGGATAATTGTATAAGGCTAGGTGATTTACATTTCCCCTCACATCAACTGGACTGATGGTAATTATTCAGTTATTGTTATAGAGGAATTTTGTGACTTGCTATCTCAAAGGAAATTTGGTCAGTTAATTGACTTTGGAAAAAGAAAAAGAAAACACTAGACCTGCTAATCACAAAAGTTCCTAAGAAAATACTAAAGATCAATGAAATGAACCTTTGGGCAATTCCAACCACCTAGCCTTCCTCTTCTCTGTGAATGAAGAAAGGAATAACTATGATTTAACAGTATTAAAATAAACATGAAAGAACTAAAATACTTGGTAGGGACTTCATTTCAGAAGTAAATTTTAACTTAACATAAATAATCTTCTAGATGGGCTCTGTTTGGAAATCTATGCTCAAATGCAGTGAATAAAAATAAATTCACTGTTAGGTCATGGAATTGTCATATCTGTCCTCCATGGTGGCATAAATCTCATTCACTGATATTGAAAGCAAAGAGAAAGCAATTTATTTTAAAAAGGCATAACAAATTTTTGTGAGACAATTTTACAATCGTGCCACAAAAAATAGTTTTAAAAAATCCTTAACATCAGCTAAAGAAAATTATGAGCACAAACTCTGCGGAACTTGAAATAGTAAGAAATTATTTTTATGTGAATAATAGGAATATGAGGAAGCTAAACAGAACTGGATCAGTATTGTATGATGTTAACTTATGTGTGAGGAATTAGAACTGGCTAATATATTCCATATTTCTCCAACATAGTTTATCTGGTTTTATCCCATAATCAGGTTTATTGCACAACTAGTAATCTTGTAACCAAACCTCCTCTATTTACTTAAGAAATTATATTAAAACCACTACCTAGCATTAGAAATGACAGCAGCCAAGGTCCAGACAACATTCCAAGATGCATTTTGACTATTACAGCAGTATATGTTAAATCCAACCTTACTACTATGTTTAATCCACTAATAACTACTGGTTTTGTATTAGACAAATGGAGAATGAATAATGTTGTACAAATCTATGAGGTACAGCTGACAAAATAACTATAGACCCATCAGCTTGACCTTGTTATGTAAGCACTTTGAAAGATGCCTTTTGGCAGTTGTTGAGGCAGATAGCAATATTGGGCCACTGTATGACTTGTCACGGCATGGGTTTTGCAAACAACAGGTCCACTCTTACCAACCTAGTTGATTTTTTGACTCAGTCAATAAGGCTATGGACTTGAGAATGTGTGGGAGTTGTATACCTCAAAGGCTTTTGATTGTATTCCACATCATGCAATTATTGATTCTATGAAACAGCTCTCAATAAACCATTATATTGTAAAATGGGTGAATAACTGCCTGAGCAACAGACAACAGAGAATAAAAAGTAGTAACATCTATTGAGAATAGGCAGAAGTTAATATTGATGTTCTGAAGTAGTCCACTTTGGGACCTGTCCTGTTTAACATTGTATTCTTTTTCAGTCTAACATGTAGGTCATATTAGATATTAAAATATGAAGACAATATTAAAACATGTGTCTTGATTATTAGTAATAATGAAGCCTGAAGCCTGTGACTTTAACAATTATCTAAGTAAGGTACAATGTTGGTTGAGAAATAGCTGACTGAACATAAATCAGGACAAATTTGGAGTTTTGTATTTTGGAAAATACTCCACCATACTGGAAGTCTACATGGGTAACTTAGGACAAACAGTACTAAAGAATATAAAGGTCTTAAAATACAAAGCCCAAGCTCAGTCAGTCAAAAGAAAAGCAATGTGTATTACTGGTCTCATTTTTAAGGACTTCACTCCATGGACACGCATTACCCTGGTAAAGCTTTTTTGTTTAAGTCTGACCAGAATTAAAGTATAAAACTCAGTTTTATTCCTATAGTAGGTGTGATTTGTTGATTTTAAAGACTGTACAGAGACAATTCAGCAAAAGAATTATAGCTTGTAAGTCTTAGCTACTGTAATACACAAGTTACATAGCCTACACCCTCTCTGTTATAAGCAACTAAAAGGCAAATTGTGCTTGGCATTCAGAGCACTTCTTGAAGAGGAATTCAGGGCTCTAATGAGCATAGATATTTTTTAAAAAATCTCTTTCCGAGGGGAGTCTGTATCACCTTCAAGATGGATAAATGTATGACCTCATTAAGGGCAAATTGTATTTCTTGTTCCATGGCCATTCTAATGAAAAAAATGCCACTGAATGTGAGGCAAAGAATTCACTAAATACCATTAAAAATCACTTGAGTGCCAGATGGGACTTTGGTATATTCTTTGAACATGGCACTGCCATTTTAAATGGCTTTTGGCCATTATGCAGTTATGTTGTATATTTTTGTTTCAACAAATATAATCTATCAGGTGGTTACCTGTGACTTTTACTAATTTTTCAAGGATCAAAATAATTTCATAAGATGGAATCACTATATAGATGAAAGGATTTTGACAGTCACATTGTCTGTCTTCTGCAATAGCATACAGTACCTACCATTATTAAAGATATTCATACTGTAGAAAATAAGTTAAGAGACATGTGATATGTAGACTTCTTTGATTGCAAGCTGCTGCAGATAAGTTCAAATGCTCATAGGCAAATATGAGGCAACACGTTTACAGACCACTGCAAGCTTAGCTAATAAACTATATTCAAAACTTCATTAAAGCCTCACATATGGCAACACAAGATGGACCCTGAGGAAATTTGAGGATGCCTATCCATTATCTAGGTTTACCCTGGAGATTGCAAGGGTGTTGCTCTGCTTTACATGTAGTAAAAGTGTGAATCAGAAATAGCTGTCTAAATGAGAGATTCTTTCATGGTGTTTATGTAAGGTATTTTTTAACAAGTTGGAAAAGCTTGGCTTAAAATGGAATTTTTAGCTCTGTCCTTAGAGATAACATTTGACATTTCCTGTAATATGAGGGGGCTGATGCTGTCCTTTGCAGAATTCTACTCTTCCTGATAAGGAGAAATATCTTCCCCCTACTATTTACTAGGCAGAGATACAGGGTATGGCTGTGGGTTGGGTCACTTTCATTTTAAGCACCATGAATTCTTTGTATTCTCTTGGCCATGTTCATAAGAATTTAGTTAATGGTATGCACAAAGACAGGTTCTGTGATGGGAGAGTGAAAATGATCACTTGGCCACATCCAATATCAACAGCTAAGAAAGTAGAAGCAAGAAAACTAGACATAGTAGTCAAAGAAAAAAAGACAAACAACTGCTCCATGGCATAACTAGATAAAGCCTTGATTACTTCACAGGCAACTCCAGTTTGAATAGCAGCTTGAGTGTCTATAGGAGCTGGCGGGGGAGGATAATAGTGAATGGCTGCTTTCTGCTTGCCCATCCTGTTCTAAGGGAAGTGGCCCATTGCTCATCAAATGAGTGACATGCTGCAGGAGCGTTAGTTGTCTCCCCAGTGGAGATTGAGTCTATGTATTGTTATAATGTGCAAGCTACACTCTGTTCCGAGGGAAATCCTCAGATGCAGCTATTGTGGAGCTTGGAAAAGTTGCTGTAGATGAGATGGACACTTCTTTGGGGGGAGGGAAGAAATGCTACTGATACATGTAACTCTGTATGAATTTTAATTCTGCCCTGACTTAGCAATTGGGGCCCATTCCTGCCACATTATTAGAAACCTAAAATATTTGGAGAGATTAAGAAGACAGCCACCAGATAACAGTTTTGTTGTTGTGGCTGTTGAAGTCACAGTTATAGTCTCCATGAAAGAGGCACTTGTCAACAATTTTTTCTTATGCCTGCAAGAATCTTCTTGTGGGATATAAAGATTATGGTCAAATGGAGGGATGTAAAGTTTGTACATCTATTCTAATACCTAGTTTATCTACATTTTCATTACTGGAGACTTTCTGATCTAGGTGCAACTACTTGTAATGCCAAAACATGCTAGTGCAAATCCAAGAACAATGAATATGAGGTAATGCAGATTTACAAAGTCCAACATCTCTGTGTCATGGAGCATATTCTATTTCCTCCAAGAGTGGTGACATCGATGCTAGTATACATAAGTAACAGATGATGTGGACAATGCAGCCCCCCCCCCATTGGGGGTGCAGAATGGCTTGCTTCCTTGAGAAGAACATCTCTAAAGAAGAACAGTGCTTGTTGACATTCACTGTTCCACTGTATTTTTGTAAGTTTATTCCATAACTCCAGGAACCAAATTTACAAGTTTTAGAATTACAATATGGAGTTTTTTTTTTGGGGGGGGGCACAGCATTAGCTTGGCTGAGAATGTGCAGGGGGTTATACTTATCTTTTTATTATGTCAAATCTATACTGAGAGACCTGTCAAAACTTTAATCAGCTTGTAGAGCTCATATTTATCATTTTTCTACTTTCAAAACCCTTACATAAGTATAGGGTTCAGAGATATCTAAATCTTGCAACAGTGATATGAGATTTTTAAGAAATGCCTTAATAATAAGTGCAAGTTAACATGTAGATACTTTGGATCACAGTATCAGTGGAAAATGGGATGGAGGCACTGGCTTCTTTCAGATGGAACTGTGTGACAGATTGTTGAGGGGTGAGATGCACCTATAAATGTATGTAATCAGTTATGGGGTAGTGTGGTGGAACAAGGATTCTTGTCCTGTCTCAGTCTGACCATTAAGAGCTGTGGATGCAGGGGAGTGGAATGTGCTGTCCATCTAACTTTTTCAACTATGTGTGCAAAAGATACTGCTGTCATAGGTTCATGCTACTCAATGCTAGAAGTCTAAATCTCAAAATGCAGTCACTAGAGGCACTCCATAAAATGGAGAACATCGATATCTGTGCAGTGACTGAGACCTGGTTCAAGGCTCCAGAGAGCACCCCTGCACTACCAAGCTATAACGCATGCCACACTTTTCGGCCAAGTAACCTGGACCAGAACACTAAAGGCAGAGGTGTGTCCATATTCATTAAGGATATCCATGCCTCCAGGCTAGCTGCTCAGCATAATGCGTCTGAGGTTATCCAAGTGCAACTAACTCTGGGCAAAACTGCAATCCAAATTGTAGCTTGCTACAGATCCCCCACCATGCCCCAGGATCCCCACTCCTCTTTTCTTGATGTACTGGAAAACATTAGGGTTCAACCAAACATCCTAATAATGGGTGATTTCAACTACCCCACCATTAACTGGGAAAACTACTCATGTACCAACTCATTCGCTCAATGCTTTCTGGAATTCATAACCTCCAATGCCCTGGATCAACTTATCCACACCCCCACCAGGGGCAACAATATCCTAGATCTAGTCATTACCAACATGAGTGACCAGTGCTCCACACCTGAAGTTAATGCCTCATTGGTCCAATCCGACCATAAGCTAATCACCCTAGATATCCACATCCTGCCCCCATTAAGGAAACCACGGTAAAAAATTTCTCCAAAACCAACTTCATGCTTCTTAAGACAGAAGTGGTGAACTTCATGACACCCATGCAGATGGACAATACAGTTATGACTACTGAATCCTACACAATTGCACTTTATAAGCACTTACATGAGTGCATGGATCATGCTATCCCAAACAGTACCAAGATGCTATCCTCCAAAATAAGGAAGCCAATCTAGTGGTCCCCTACTATAAACAAACTGTACAACAGAAGAAAGAAACTGTTGCAAAAGAGAGTAAAATCCCATGAGTGAAGGAGCTCCCTGGTCAGCCTCAGTAAGAAGCTGCAATTCCTGATAAAATCCTCCAAAGCTAGTTACGAAAACAAAATCGCCACTGATTCTAAAGACAACCACAAAGTATTCTATAGCTATGTCAAGAATCTCAATGGCAACACTCAGATCTGCTCTGAGTTACAGCACAATGGCAATAAATATACAGACCCAACTGATATTGCCAACATCCTGGCAGATAGGTTCAGTGCTAACTTTACCCCCCAACACCCCCTAAAGGGCCCATCTCCATACCGGAAGAATGCAAAGTTCCTGTAATCACAGATGCACAGGTAAAAACCGCACTCTCCAAAGCCAAGAACACAGCATTCATGGGACCAGACAACATCCCAGGCTGCATTCTACACAAACTACAGACTGGCACCCCACCTAAGTACCATGTTCAGTCATAGCCTCACCTCAGGCTTTGTGCCTGCTGAATGGTGCACAGTGACGGTTATCCCACTCCACCAGGGGGGAGCCACCACGGACCTCAGGAACTACCGCCCCATTAGCCTGACAAGCCTGGTCTGCAAGGCCATGGAACGTATCATCATGGAACTTATAAACAAAGACATTGGTAATCTCCAAACTCTGGACCCCACCCAGTTCGGGTTTGTAAAAGGCAGATCATGTCTCCTAAACCTGATAGACTTCTTTGAAGCAGTCACCAAAGCTATAGATGAGGGTAAGGTGGTTCACACAGCCTATCTAGATCTTTCCAAGGCTTTCGACACCATCCCCCACTCTGGAATTATAGATAAACTCACTAAACTAGGTATAAAGCCCTATGTCACAAGATGGGTTGCCAACTGGTTCACTGACAGAACCCACACTGAGAAAGTAGCAGACTCCAAATCTGACTTCAGACCACTGACAAGTGGAGTACCACAGGGTTCAGTCCTGGGTCCTCTCCTGTTTGGTATCTACTTCTCTGAAGTACAGGCTAACACAGAAGGTCTTTGGCTAATGAAGTTTGCAGATGACTGCAAACTAGGAGCCATAATCGAAACACCTAAAGATGTGGACATCCTACAAAAGGGTCTCACTGAGACAGATGCCTTGTGTCAAAGCCATGGCCTCAAGCTCAATGCCAAAAAGTGCATTGTCATCCCCTTTGGTAAAAACTCTGTATCCATGAACTACAACATAGGCGGTAGTATACTTAACACTGAAAGTGTGATAAGAGACCTTGGGACACAGGTGGACAGTAGTCTCTCCTTTGATAATCAAATCGCCACAGTAGTCAGGAAATCCTTCTATGTGGCACATTTCATCACAAAAGGTTTCTCATCCAGAAAAAAAGAGGTCATTGTTCCCCTCTACTCATCACTCATTAGATACATTATAGAGTACAATGCCCCTTTTGGTATGTACCTCACAAGACATCTACAACAACTGGAAAGGCCACAGAAATACCTCACAAAGAGGATTACCAGCCTCAAACAGATGCCCTATGCAGACCATCTCAAAATACTCCAGCTTTACTCCATCGCATATCGCCTACTCAGAGGTGATCTCTGCCTAACATACAAAGCTATGTCAAACCCAGAGCTGTTGGACATGCTCCACTTAAAGAAATCCCAATCCCTCCAAGCTACATGCTCTAGGGACCTAAACTTTGTCACCATAATAAACAGAACATGCCGGAGGGATAGATTCCTGTCCCAGAGACTTCCCATACTCTGGAATAAACTACCTATCTATATCAAACAAAGCTCTTCATTAGCACTCTTCAAGAAAAATCTTGATGATTGGATGGAAAATAGGAAATTCACCCCGGGGATCATTTCTGTGGCTCTGCTTGACAGTGGCACATGAAAATAATTTTCTTGGGTGGCAAAAGCCAGGGTAGCTTTTTGGCTGGGCTTGTATAGGCCCTAGGGCCGATAGCCTAGTACCTACCTATGAACCTATAGGTTCATAGGATGATACTAGGCTATTGGCCTGGAGGCTCTTATAAGCCTAGCCAAGAATTTGCCCATGTTCTCTCAAAGTCAGCACCTGTTTCCCCTGTCCAGCAGGGACACAGTTGGGATGCCAAGGGTGTATTTTCTGTTTACCATCCAGTCATCCAGGTTCCTCTTAAAGTGGGCTAGAGAGGTACTCTGCTTGACATGGAGCCGGAGTCTATTCCATGGATGGGGAAGTCTTTGGGACACAAATCTATCCCACCAGCAAGTTCTATTAATGTCACAGACCAGGTTAAAGCCTTGCATGTGGGTTGCTCGAGCGGACTTTGACTCACAAATATGCAGCAAGGCTGGGTCTGAGATGGCCTAGTATGCCAGATGCAGGTCATCTCTGAGCAGTCTGCATGAGACTGAGTAGAGGGACAGGGATTTTAGCCTATCTGTATAGAATAGGTGTTTGAGACCCTGGATTTTCTGGGTCAGGAACCTCTGTGGTCTCTCCAGCTGCTGCATGTGCTTGGCAAGGTACATGCTGAAGGGCGCATTGTACTCAATAATGGGTCTGATAAGAGAGGAGTACAGGGATGTTATGACCTCCTTGTTCCTGGATGAAATACCCTTATTTATGAGGTGGGCTGTGTAGAAAATCTTCTATACAATGGAGGCAATGTGGTGGTCAAAAGTCAGGCTGCTATCAACCTGGATGCTCAAGTCCCCCGTGATTGATTGCATGCTTGATATGCTGTTATTAATGTGATAATTGGTGGGGAAGACATTTTCCCCAAAGGAGATAATAATGCATTTCTTGGCATTCAGTTTGAGGCCATGCTTCTGGCACCAGTCATTAGTTTGGGTAAGGCCCTCTAGGAGGATGTTCACATCACTAGGGGAATTTAAGACAGCACCCAGCTTGTAGTCATCTTACTGTACAGTTAGTTATTGAACGCACTATAAATTACCGAGGGAGATGCAAAGTTAAGCTGTACAACATTTGTTTGCATTGTATTGATGTATATTATCCTGAAATTCATAGCTGGTCTGTCTAGTGCTTGAAGGCATCACAAATGTGAATAACATAGAGGATTATTTTCAGGTCACCACTCAATCTGTTTAAATTCCATTCAGGTCAGATTCTAAACTGAGCATTACATGTTCATACGTCTATGTCTGACTGATTTATTACCTTGAGAGATGAACTTCTTAAACCTTTTTTTTTTACTTGAATACAGACTGACATTATGATTGGCAGGGGTTATATAATTGTCTGTACTAGATGGAGTTTCAGGATGCAGCATTTAAAGTGGAGTAGGATGCCGTGCCACATTCTTTGGTTCACAGTCTTTGCGCTCTGGTTTATATAGTCTAACAAAGATAATATATTTAATTTAATATCTGGATGAGTCAGAATGTAATGAAGTGTATATACTGAGAGGTCATACTGACCTACAAATGTTTCTGTTGCTTACCTGCAACTCCATTTTGATTATCATTATTCATGTCTATGACTTTTGCCTTATGCTCAGCAGCTCTAGCTCTTCATTTATGCCTGCCTCTACAAAACATAATTATGTACAATATAGTTTTCCTCACACAAAAAGAAAAAACTTTTAGCATGAATCCCTGGAAATGTAAGTAAAAATAGACCATTCATTTTAAAGTGTGTAATTATATATATTTCAGACATGATCACCCATGCACTGAAGGTGGAAGATAACATTTCAGTTTCCCTTGTATACTCATGTCACCATCAGTCATTAAAGTAGAAACAAGATGTCTGCCCAAACTATGTTTAAGCCTCATTGTTGTAAACACTAAAACTCTCTAGTGCAATAAATGGGCTTTAACATTTTCAGAGTGATCATTGTATCAGTTGTACTGTAATGCACACAATGTAAGCATTTGTAAGAAGTGATGCAACCAGGCAACTGAATATGGTGCTGAGGTATCTACTCACCCAGTGCAGCAGCTAGTGAACTGAAGACCTTGACTGGCTCATTAACTATAAAGTCATCAGTGAAGTCTCGTGAAGTCAGGGAAATGCATTGTATGCCACAAAATCTCAAGAAGAAAACCAAGAAGGGGTAAAAATCCAGGCCCATAAGTAGTACTACTGCAAATCTGAGAGAGAGTTAAATAGTATGCTTGATATTTGGAGGGATGGGAGGGTTATCACAAAATACAGGCCTAAATTATCAGAACGCATTCTTTGTTTTTTGAAATCTATCATAGTAATACACGTTCCACTGCTAGTCACCATGTGCTTCAAACAAATTATTAGTACAACAGTTCTCAGCAAGGGGAAGAGGACCCAGGCATAATGTACA
>NC_056737.1:1520101177-1520143677 GCF_019279795.1 Protopterus annectens | reverse complement strand
GATGCTGATGTCTGCAGAGTCACAGAGACATAGTTCAAGGCCTCAGAGAGTACCCTGGCCATGCAGTGCTACAATGCCTTCCACATTTTCAGACCACACAACGAACGTGAAAAGAAAAAAAAAAAAAAAAAAAAAAGGGAGGAGGAGTATCCATCTTCATTAAAAACATGAACACCTCTAGACTGGTTAAACAGTATGACTCCCTAGAGTTACTGTAAGTCCAACTAACTGTAGAAAAGAGCCCTCTCCATGTCATAGTTAGCTATAACTCCACCATCATGAACCATGAAAACCACACAGCCTATCTGGACCTACTTGAGTCATTCTCAGTACAGCCAAATACCCTGGTCATGGGTGACTTTAACTATCCTTCCATCAACTGAATAACATGTATGAGCACAAACATGCTCTCCCAAATGTCCCTGGACTTTGTTAACACAAATGCTCTGGAGCAGATAGTCAGCACCCCCACAAGGGGCTCTAACATCCTTGACATAGTGCTCACCAACATGATGGATTGCTGCCCCACCCCATGTGTGATGTGTGGGGCCCTGGAAAAGTCTGATCATAAATCAGTCTTGTTTGAAGCAATGATTGTACCTGACCCACCCTCAAGAGCAAAAATGTTAAAAACAATTCTCCAACGCAAACTATAGCCTAATGAGCGATGACATCAGTAGTTTCAGACCCCCTGCCAACACTGACTGGAATGACCCCTATACTGAGGTGCATATATGGAAGCATTTCATTGTTTTATTTCCAGATTTGGCTTTTGTGTGCTGTTTGGCTGCCTTTTTTTATCTTATCTATATTGAGGTGTACACAAATGTCCTGTATAAACACCTATATACATGTATAGACTCTGCCATACCAGAACAGATCAAATCAAGATCCTCACATAAACCATCCTTCTGGGCATCCACCATAAATAGGTTATACAATAAGAGAAAGAAACTGCTGTCAAAAAACAAGAGGGAATGGTCCCAGCAAATGAGGTACTCCCTCCAAAGCATAAAGAAGCAGATTATACATCTTGTAAAGTCCTCTAAAGCTAATTACAAAACTAAATTAGCATCCCTAGCTAAGGTAAATCACAAAGTAGTCTTTACCTACATCTGAAATCCAAAAGTGATGGCCCAGCTTTGTGCTGAACTAGCTGTGGATAGTACCACTTATACTGAACCTGTGGACATTGCCGACCTGTTAGCATACAGGTTTGGTGAAAACTTCACCACCCCATCCACACCAATCATACCTCATAACATACCTGTCACCAGTCCTCTGCCTAGTTTCTCCAGAAAGCAGGTCACAGCCACACTCTTCAAGGCCAAAAGCGCAGCCTTTGTGGGACCAGACAACATTCCAGGCTACCTATTAAATAGTTTAAAATAGGACTTAGCGGAACCGCTCAACACACCCTTCAGTCTCACTCTAAGCACTAGCTTTATCCCAGCTGAGTGGAAAACAGCAACGGTAATCCTCTTGCACAAAGGAGGTCTGTCAACCAACCACAGGAGCTATAGACCCATAAGCCTAACCAGCCTTATCTACAAGGCCATGGAGAGAATCATCATGGATCTTATCAACAAGGATATACGTGACCTTCAAAATCTTGACCCAATCCAGTTTGGCTTTAAGGGCAAATCTTGCCTGCTAAACCTGGTGGACTTCTTCAAGAATGTCACCAAGGCTTTTGATGAAGGCAAAACAGTTCAAACTGCCTATCTCAACCTAGCCAAGGCCTTTGACACAATGCCTCACTCAGTCATCGTTGAGAAACTCGCTCAGCTGGGTGGCCATCATGGAAGTATCGAATAAAGAAAACTATAAAGCAATTAAGACAAGAAGTGTCGCTGTTAGAAGAGTATAGAAGAGGGAACAGATCAACAAAAATACTCAGAAAGATAGATGTGATAAAAGTAATGTGCAGTATTATAATGGATCAGGATTTATCATACACTATCGCAAATAATATACTGAAAATATCAGCACAAGTAGAAAACTTATAAGATACACAGATAAAGGAAAAGTACAAAATAAGCAATGTATTGATGACCAAAAAAGTTTTATAGAGAGTTTGTAAAAAAGGTCAAAGGAATTGAAAGATCACCAAAGAAAGAAGAAATAGATACATGTTGGAGAAATATTTATGAAGATCCTGTGGAAGATAACAATAGATGCTAAATGGATAGAAGAAGTAAAAGAAAGAATAAGAAGTTCAAATCTACAGGATATAAAATGGGATGAAGTAACGGCCAAAGAGTTTGAAACAAACTTAAGAAAATCCTCTAAATGGAAAATTCCAGGCCCAGATGCAGTACCTAACTTCTGACTAAAAGTATTAACAACTTTATATAAAAATTTAGCCATGGGTAAGAACTATTTATATGCGCATCCCAAACAAACACCAGCCTGGTTAACAACTGGAAAAACAATGTTCTTACTTAAGAGTGCACCTGCAAACTACTCTAAAAACTATAGATAAATAACTTGCCTTCTGACAATGTGTAAACTATACACTGAAATTGATGCAGACAGAGTTTATAGACATTTAGAAGAAAACTCAATTATGGTAATAGAACAAAAGGGTAATAAAAGAAAGTCATATGGAACAAAGGATCATTTGTTGTTAAAGTCATAGTGGAGAACTGTAAAAAAGGGAAGAATCTAATTATGGTATGGATAGACTACAAAAAAGCATGTTACAGTATCCCACATTCATGGATAAAAGAGTGCATACAAATAAGATACATCCTACACTGATAAACTACATCACAGCAACCATGAAACAGTGGCAAACCACTTTGCAGTTAAACCATGATAAAGGACAAATTATTATTTCAGGGATAAAAATCCAAAGGTGGATATTCCAGGGTGACTCTCTGTCATCGCTGCTCTTTTTCCTTGCCCTTAACCCATTAAGCTGTCTGCTTAACAGATTAGGTCATGGCTATAATTTGGCTCCCAGAAAGCAACAAAGTGTAAAGACTTCTCCTCTTTCCTTTGTCAATGATTTAAAACTGCATAGCTCATCAAATAAGGAACTGAAAGCACAACGGCAAGTAGTAAAAGCTTTTTCAGATGATATATGAATGTTATTTGGTCTTGATAAATGTGCAAAAGCAACCGTTAAAGTAGGAAAGCTGCAGCACCAAGAAAGCATCAGTTTAGGACAAGAATGTGATATAAACAAACTTCAGCAAGAGGGAGTGAATAAATATTTGGGAAATGAAAAAGGATCAACAATAAAACACGAACAAATGCAAATAAAACTCAGTAAGGAATTTTTTAGAATACTTAAATTAATCCTGAAAACAGCATTGACATCTAGGAACAAAGTTTGTGCTACAAACCAATTTTCTCTTCCTGTCCTAACTTGCAGTTTTGAAGTGATTGACTGGCCCCAAAAGGTGTTGGATAGATTAGACAGGAAAACAAGAAGGATACTTCATGCTCATCACATGATTTATAAAAGTCAATGCATACCAAGATTATATATTCCCTATTCTGAAGGAGGTATGGGCCTCCTTGAAAATGGCTACATGTATAGATCTAAAATCATGGGACTGCATACATAGCTGCTGACCTCACAAGGCCCAAACATAGTGAAAGTTTTGAAACATGAACAGAGTAAATCTAAGATGACTTCCCTGCTTAGTCTAGCAGAAGCATATCAGTGTCAAGCGGGACTGGAAATTATACCAGAAGTAGATAAAAATCAGGTAGCAACTGAATGTGCCAAAAAACAAAAGAAAGTATACAAAGTAAAAGATCATATGAGAAGGTAAGAAATGTGGAAAATACATAAATGTAGTTGCAAGTATAGAAAACTCCTGGAACAACCTCATGTTGATCAGGATCAAACGCAGAAATGGTTAAAGAGAGGCGAATTCAAACCAAAAGGTGAAAGGTTAATATTGATAGCCCAAGATAGTGACTACATACATTGTAGTTTACAAAGTTCATTGAACATGTGGGAGAAACAGGGTCTATATTAGATAAGCAAACTTTCAAAAGTTCGAATGTCATACGGTCAACACCATATGATCCAATCTAATAAAAAAAATTAATAAACTGCACAAATAACCTACCTGAATGTTTTAAGCAGGGGGACAAGTCCCCCTGCACCCCCCACACCCCCCACTCTTTAACTATACCAACTCCGAGATCGCAAAGCTTCCCATTCCGTGCTGTAGAGAGATCTCCATTAAAATGTTCGAACTTTCAAAAATTCGATCATATGGTGTCGACCATATGACAGTCAAACTTTTGAAACTTCGATCATCCAATATAGACCCGGAGAAACAGACAATGTAGGTTTTTGTAAAACAGAATTAGAAACAATTGCACACCTAGTTGCTGGTTGTGAAATACTAATGGCAGAAGGACTGCATACTGAAAGGCATAATAATGTGGCAAGACTGTTGCAATGGGGATTGTGCAAACATTATAATACTGAAGGCGCTGAAAAATACAGGAAACATGAGCCACAAAGCATCATAGAAAATGATGAATTCTACATCACATGGGATCACCCATTACCAGCAGTTCAAAAGACAGATGCGAGAAAACCAGATATAGTGTCCATGAAAAGAAGACAAAAGTAGCATTGATTGTTGAAATTGCTACACCCATTGACTACAGTGTCTTGCATACAGAGAGGCACAAAGTCATAAAATATCAATATTTGCAGGCAGAAATGAGAGGAATGTGGAGGAAAGATACCCAGACAGTTCCAATAGTAGTAGGAGCAATGGATCTTATAAACAAGAATCTACAATTGTATTTAGATATGTTGTCAATACATATAACAGTACAAACTGCAGAAAGAGTCATTACTGGGCACATTGTGGGTGCTGAGACTAGCACTTCTGGCTGACATCAAAGACTGAAACAATACTGATTCCATGAACTTTAATCATACTTTGACTTAGGAATGGGGTACATTCCCATCACAGTATTAGAAACACAAAAGATTTGGGGAAATTAAAAACTGGGGATTAACCCTTATGATACTAGATGGGTTGCCAAATGGCTCACAAACAAAACATATACAGACAAATTGGAGATGCCAGCTCTACTAACAGACCTGTAAACCAGTGGTGTTACACAGGGGTCTGTGCTAGACCTTCTACTGTTTGATATCCTTTTTTTCAGAAGTCCAGGCAAAAATAGATGGTCTATGGCTTAGCAAGTTCGCTGATGACTGGAAATTGGGTGCAATCATCGAATCCCCAAAGATTTCAACAAACTACAAAATGGGTCTACACAGACAAATGATTGGTGTCAAAGTGATGAGCTTAAACTAAATGCAAAAAAATGCATTATCATCCCCTTTGGCAAAGGAGAACCACCTGCTAAATACAACTTTGATAATATCCCCCTAAGTTGAAACCCAGTGGTGAGAGATTTAGGAGTGCAAGTTGAGAGCAGCCTTAATTTTGATAATCTGGTGTCCACAGTAGTAAGTAAGGCCTTCTGTGTTGCACGCCTCATAAGCAAGGGTATAGCACCCAAAGCTAAAGAGGTTATAACTCCCCTGTATTTGGCTGTCAATAGACCAAGAATAGAGTACAATGCTCCTCTCTGTATGTACCTCACCAGATATCAGTAGCAACTGGAGAGACCTCAGAGGTTTCCCACCAAGAAAATTCAGGGCCTACAACACATGACTAACACAGACAAACTGAAGACCCTATCACTTTACACAGTATCATATAGACTGCTTAGAGTTGACTTGTACCCGGCCTACAGAGCAGTCTCAGACCCTGCCTTGATGAAGCTGCTGTACATCTACAAATCCAATGGGACAAGATTCACTCACTGTAGGGATCTTAACCTAGCATGCAATATTAACAGGGCATGTTGGAAAGACAGATATGTCTCCCAGCAGTTGCCACTCCTCTGGACAAACTCCCAATTCATGTAAAACAGAGCTCCTCAATGACCCTATTTAAGCATAACCTGGGCAACATTATAGGAAACCATAAATTTACACCACGAGTTTCTCCTATGTCCCTCTTAGACAGGGGCAGCCAGTGCCAATCTTAGATTCATGCACAAACATAAACTATATATCTTGATCTATAAGGGAGCATGGGTATAACATAGCTAGGCTTGTAGAGGTCTTAGGACCAATAGCCTAGTAACCTCCCATGATCCTATGATCTATGATAAAATACACGAGTCAGATGCACATGCATTATTTGAGTTGTCAAGTCTCTCAACCTTAGCAGTGATCCTTGCATTTCAATTTGATCTAAAATAAGAGTGCAACAGGGTCAGAAATATTTCTAAAACTCAAACCTGTTACTTGCATCAATCATTCTAACAGTGGCATGCATTACTTGAGCAGTAGTAGTGCTTTATATTGAGGATAGACATATCATAAGTCTGTTTCACCAAGTATATCCCCATTCCCTGAAGAAGTGCTGAAACAGAGGACTGAAAAAATAGAGAGTCATTTTACAGGCCCACACAAATATCAGAGATGAGACACTTTGTAGGGGAAAAACTGAATAAAATGGACTTTTTATTAATTTGTCCTCAATAAAAAGGCTATAACATGTTTGAGCACATGCAAATAAATGCTGTACGTATCATTAGCTTTTGTATGTCTGTACAAAGTATTACTTTCATTTTAAACATAACTCATATGTTCCAGAATTCTTCTAAGTTTCCTATTAATTTTGCCATTATCGAAAGTGCTACAAGCCCCACAAGGTGAAATTTTCTCTTATTTACAAAAACAGTGCTTAAATATAAATGCTCCCATTTTTAAAGAATAAATCATGGAAACCAAACTAAGAAATATAATGGTAAGTCATGTAATGAAACCAAAGTTGTGCTAAGGAAATGACACACAAAGAACAGATAATGGACAAAAGACAATGAAAGAGAAAATTCACATTTTTTACATTTCTGGTTGACCAGATAAACACATTTTTCTTAATTTAACTGGTTTCCCTTATATGTATATGCTTTCATGACTATAAGTACTTTTACAATAGCATCCTCACTGTTGCCATTGTGACACTGGTCATCACTGCCTGTTCATTTGTAGTATGGTGACCATATATATCATGTAGACCAAATAAAAAAAGTTTTCATCTAATAGTTCCTTCTATTTGCTTGGAACATTTAATGTAAGAGGCATAGTTCTATCCCACCATGCCTTAACATGAGAAGACAACCAGCAGTGCATAATATCTACATATTGCCCTCTACACTGTAAAAAGCTTTACGATGTCAGTTCTCTCACCAAGTATATCTTCCTTGGAGTAAAGAGTATACCTTTTAAGATCTTGTACTATATTGCAAATATATGTGGTATTCCTGCTAGGAAGAATTCTATATAAATTATCTGACAATTTGTCTACAAGCGTAAAAATGCTCATATCTCCTGTTTCATACAGGATTAAGTTATGATTGTACCACTTCTGGCCCTAAAAAACTACCTACTGTGAGAAAAAAAAATGAAAAAAGTTCTACCCAATAGATTTATAGAACCCTGCTTCCTGCTTCACTTTTTTGAATGACATATTTGCATATCTTTAAAATGTGGGGAAAAGCTTCACCATAAGGTCTGATCCTAATTTGGTCCAGGACACTGGAGTTTTCATGCGCAGTTCTTTAGGTTCATAGGTAGGTACTAGGCTATTGGCCCTAGGGCCTATATAAGCCTAGCCAAATGGTACCCTGGCTTTTGCCACCCAAGGAAATTATTTTCCTGTGCCCCTGTCAAGCAGAGCCACAGAAGTGATCCCCATGGTGAATTTCCTATCTCCCATCCAATCATCAAGATTTTTCTTGAAGAGTGCTAATGAGGAGCTTTGTTTGATATAGATAGGTAGTTTGTTCCACAGTATGGGAATTCTCTGGGACAGGAATCCATCCCTCCAGCATGCTCTGTTTATTGTGGTGACAAGGTTTAGGTTCCTAGAGCGTGTAGCTCGGAGGGATTGGGATTTCATTAAGTGGAGCATGTCCAACAGCTCTGGGTTTGACATAACTTTGTATGTTAGGCAGAGATCGCCGCTGAGTAGGCAATATGCGACATAGTAAAGCTGGATAGGGCATCTGTTTGAGGCTGGTAATCCTCTTTGTGTGGTATGTCTGTGGCCTTTCCAGTTGTTGTAGATGTCTTGTGAGGTACATACCAAAAGGGGCATTGTACTGTATAATGGGTCTAATGAGTGATGAGTAGAGGGGAACAATGACCTCTTTTTTCCTGGATTAGAAACCTTTTGTGATGAGGTGTGCCAAGTAGAAGTATTTCCTGACTACTGTGTTTAATTCCTCATAACAGTTTTTTTTTTACATTCTGCTAACACTGGGATCAATGATGTTATAGACTGAATGCAATATTTAGTAGACCAGTTTATTTCCGTTTTTAGAACTTCTCTGATCTTTCTAAAATCTTGATTGTCTGAATATTGAATTTCTACTACAAGATTAGACTGGCAAACTGAAAAATATCCTACAAACCTAGGTCTTGTTCCCTAAATTTAAGCTGCCAAACTCCTTGGAATTTAGAGTACTACCCAAATACACACATTTTTGGGCAATCCCTTTTCAGCCTTGAAGTCAAACAGTTGAGTCCCATCCTATCAAATATTGCTTTAGAAATACTATTAATAGGTATAAACATTTTTTTTTATTTATTTAAAAGTTGAGACACATAATTCAGACTCATTAATTGCTATAAAACATTTCATAATTACATTTGTGTATAAAATTTGTGAATATTTGTAGATGCATGAAAATCTCAACTTTATTTAATAGTAACAAAAAGACAGAGCTCAAGCCCTTTCTGAATCAAACTTTTTCTAATTAAACAATACAATTTTGCAACAGTTACAAAATCTGTCAAAACTATATAATTACTATATTTCCCATATGATTAAGGTAAATTATATTGTTCTGATGATCTTCTATTTTACTATTCAATGTTATTATCAAATTTATCAAAGGTATATCTATTCTGGGTCAGATCTTGTTATTAATCACTGGAAAACTAGTTATTAAAATATTTTGTTCCCTTTATCTTGAACTATCTATTGTAAGCAAGTTTTGAAATCTAAATAGCTATGGTCTGACTCTTTAATTTCTCCAAGTCTTTTGGGTTTCAAATACCATGACGGGAATGGACCCCATTCCTAAGTCAAAGTACGATTAAAGTTCATGAAATTACTATTATTTCACTCTTTGATGTCAGCCAAAAGTGCTCTTCGCAGCAGCCACAATGTGCCCAGTAATGACTCTTTCTGCAGTTCAAATGGAGTTACATGTATTGGTAGCATATCTAAATAAGATTTTAGACTCTGTTTTATAAGACGCGTTGCTCCTACTAGTATTGGAACTATTTGGGTATCTCTCTTCCACATTGCTCTCATTTCTGCTTGCAGATCCTGATATTTTATAACTTTGTGTCTCTCTGTGCGCAGGACACTGTAATCACTGGGTGTGGCAATTTCAATGCTCAATGCTGCTTTTGTCTTCTTTTCCTGAACCACTATATGTGATTTTTTAGCCTCTATCTTTTGAATTGTTAGTAATGGATGATCCCATGTGATGTAGACTTCATCATTTTCTATGATGCTTTGTAGCTCATGTTTCCAGTGCTTTTCGGCCACTTCAGAACCATAATGTTTGCACAATCCCCAGTGCAGCAGTCTCACCATGTTATTGTGCCTTTCAGTATACAGTCTTATTGCCATTAGTATGTCACAACCAGCAATGAGGTGTGTGACTGTTTCCAGTTCAGTTTTACAAAACCTACATTTGTCTGTTTCTCCCACATGTTCAATGGACTTTGTAAACCAGCGTGTACATAACCCACTATCTTGAGCCGCCATTTCTTGGTTTGAATTCACCTCTCCTTAACCATTCCTGTGTTCATTCCTGATACACATGAGGTTCTTCCAGAAGTTTTCTATACTTACAACTATATTTATGCATTTTCCACATTTCTTGCCTTTTCATCTGGTCCTTCACCTTATATTCTTTCTTTTGTTTTTTGGCACATTCAGTTGCTGTCTGATTTTTATCTACCTCTGGTTTGATTTCCATTCCTGCTTGATGGTGATATGCTTGTGCTAGGTTAAGCAGAGAAGTCATCTTAGATTTATTCTCCTCATGTTTCAAAACTTTCACTATGTTTGAGTCTTGTGAGGTCAGCAGATATGTGTGATGTCCCACAATTGCAGATCTGTACATGTAGTCAATTCCAAGGAGGCTCATCCCTCCTTCGGAATGGGGAATATATAATTTATTTATTTATTTATTTTACATTTGTTGACTGGGCTAGTCTAACTGGATACATGTCCACTTTCAGTAGAGGCCCGGGGAGATAAGCTCCGTGAGAACAAATATCAAAAACAACTCATATAAACACAATATTCATAAACAACTATTAATAGGTACAATGAACTTTGAAGGAATAGTTCAGAGATTATCATATAAAGTAGACAATACAATCCTAGTAGAGAGTAATGCAGGTAAATACACAGACTACAGGTTGTTACATAAAAAAATACTTGGTATGCACTGATTTTTATAGATCATTTGGTGAGCATGAAGTATCCTTCTTGTTTGAATATCTAATTTATCCAACATGTTTTGGGGGCCAATCAATCACTCCTAAACTGTAAGTTAGGACAGGAAGAGCAAATCAGTTTATAGCTTGGATTTTGTTCCTAGACATCAATGCCGTTTTCAGGATTTATTAAGTCTTCTGAAGTATTTCTTACTAAGTTTTATTCACATTTGTTCATGTTTTATTACTGATCCTTCATCAATCCCCAAGTATTTATACACTCCCTCTTACTCAAATTCTTTTATATCACATTCTTCTTCCAAACTGATGTTTTCCTGGTGCTGCAGTTTTCCTGCTTTAAAGGTTGCTTTTGAACATTTATCAAAACCAAAGGACATTTTAATATCATCTGAAAATGTTTTAACAACCTGCAGCTGTGCTTTCAGTTTCTCATCTGATGAGATATACAGTTTTAAATCATCAACAAATAGAAGATGAGAAGTCTTTAGATGATGTTTTTTTTCTAGGAGCCAAATTGCAGCCATGGACTAAGCTGTTACGTAGACAGCTCAATGGGTTAAGGGCAAGGCAAAATAGTAACGGTGACAGAGAGTGACCCTGGAATATCCCCCTTTGAATTTTTATCCCTGGGATAATAATTTGTCCTTTATCATGGTTTAATTGCAAAGTGGTCTGCCATTGTTTCATGGTCATTGTAATGTAATCAGTCAGTGTAGGGTGTATCTTATACATTTTTAAGCACAGTTTTATCCATGAATGTGGGATACTATCAAATGCTTTTTTGTAGTCAATCCATGCCATACTTAGATTCTTCCCCTTTTTACAGTTCTCCACTATGACTTTATTTTAACAACAAATGATCCTTTGTTCCATATGACTTTCTTTTATTGCCCTTTTGTTCTACTGCCATAATTGAGTTTTCTTCTAAATGACTATAAACTCTGTCTGCATCAATTCCCGTGTATAGTTTATACATTGTCAGAAGGCAAGTTATTGGTCTATAATTTTTGGGGTAGCTTGCAGGTTCACTCTTAAGTGGGAGCATTATTTTACCTGTCGTTAGCCAGATTGGTGTCTGTTTGGGGTGCGCATATAAATATTTTTACTCATGGCTAGGTCTTCAGTCAAAGATGTTAATACTTTTAACCAAAAGTTAGCCACTGCATCTGGGACTGGGGTTTTCCAATTAGAGGCTTTTCTTAACTTTGTTCCAATCTCTCTGGCTGTTACTGCATCCCATTTCATATCCTGTATCTTTAAACTTCTTATTCTTTCTTTTACTTCTTTTATCCATTTAGCATCTTTGTTGTGTTCCACAGGATCTTCATAGATACTTCTCCAAAATGCATGTATTTCTTCTTTTTTGGCAGTCTTTCAATTCCTTTTGCCTTGTTTACCAGTTCTTTATAAAACTTTTTGGGTCATCACTAAATTGCCTACTTTGTACTTTAACTTTTCTTTTATATTTATCTGTGTATCTTCTAAGTTTTTCCTCCTGTGCTGAAATTTTTTATTTATTATTTGCGATAGTGCATGATAGATCCTGGTCTGTTCTAATACTGTGCACTGCTTTTATCACATCTATCTTTCTTAATATTTTCTTGATCTATTCCCTCTTCTATAGTCTTCTAACAGTGACACTTCTTGTCTTAATTGCTTCATAGTTTTCTCTGTTTGATACTTCCATGATGGTATTCGATTTCTCCCCTTCCTTTCCCTCACTACCCTGTGCTCTTGTTGTGGAACTTTATCTGTTATTAATTTAGCTGCACAGTAGCATATCCTGTTTACTTCTGTTATATCGCATGGATTTCTATGAACAGTCCTAATTACTGTGTTCATTTGTTTTATCAAACCTCTTACTTTTGGGGTTTTACTGACCTTCTGCAGTCTATTTTATTTTCATTGATTTTAATATATCTATCTATGTCCATTAAATCAAGCAACTCTTCCCTTAGTTCATTTTCTTCCAGACTGAGGGCACATCCTTTGTTTTCTACTTCCTGTGGGCATTCTATAGAAAGTTCTATAGCATCTTCCTGTGGCACATTCTCTTCAATTTCATCCTGTGTCATCTGTTCTTCTGTCATATGGGACCTCACTGGCCTATCACTCCTCAACATTGACTGCATCAGAGTTTCCGCAGTCTCCTGTTCCTTTCCTTGCTGCCTAGTTTTAAGTGAACGTTTATACTGTTTTCCTGTGGAAGGCTCCAAAATATCTTGATATGGCACCTGACCAGTTGCTTCCTGTTCCACTGGTTTCCCCTTAATTTGGATATCCATTGCTCTATCCTGTTGTCATGTTTTCTGCATTAGATTTAGATTTTCTACACTGAATCCATCACTTTGCAGGTGCTCCATAACCTCAGTTTCTATTTCTTTAACTTTATTACTAATCTCCTTCTCTACTTTTCCTCTTTGTCTTCTTATTTTTGTGTTGTAAAGTTTTCCTAATCTGGATTCCTTTGCCTGTATTTTTCTTCAAATATCTTTGGTGCTGCTCTTTTTGTATACATTTTGCTTTCTCCTTTGTATAAATATTACACCATATTACATCTCTTTTTCTTTCCCATGTCCATATTTATTCTTCATATGTCTCCTGATCTTCCTGCTTCTCCTTACTTTGGAGACTCACTCCATCATGCTGTGATGTAGTCTGTGTTAGACTTTCTACATTAAATCCTTCACTCTGCAGAAACTCCATCACTTCAACTTCTATTTCTTTAACTTCTGCTTTACTAATCTTCTTTTCCACATTACATCTTTGTGATATTATTTTTTTTATTGTGAAATTTTCCAGATCTGGATGCCTTTGCCTGTATTTCTCTTTGAATATCTTTGTGGCTGCTTTCTCTATATTAAATAACTTGGCTTTGTCCTTTGCATAAATATTGCATCATATCAAATCTCTCTTTCTTTCCCATGTCCATATTTCTTTTTATACTTTAAAAAAATGTCTAGGTTTTGTTCTTTACATTTTTGCACTTCCTCAGATGCTTCTTTTTCCAAACAGATCAAAGTTTCAGGATCTATATACTGTTTTTTTTTCAAAAATCTGTTGTATTAATGAATAGAAAGTTTTATTTGAAGCTTCTGACAGTTTTTCCTGTGAAAACATTTTTCTTTCCTCTAATTTATCTCTTAATCTCTTTGTATATCCTACATCTGGTAATTCTGGGCTTTTTACATAATAGTAACAATACATAATTTCTTTCTTATCCTCAGTGGTCTACTCTATCGTCTTTATGGCTCTTCTTTGGCCTATCGGTTTTTGTGATTTTTGTGGACTGCAACTTCTTTCTACAACAGAGGGGCCATCCTCCCCTTGGACCTGGCCTAGCCCCATTGTAGGAATGTTTCCAGATTTTGAGGATTCTACATAGTCATTTTTTTCCAGTCCTGGCACCAGTGTGCCTACCAGGACTGGACACTTTTTTTATCCTGGGACTTGTACACCTAGCTATCTTTTTTTGTTTTTAACTAACTTCTGTCCATGATACATGGTATATAAATACAGTCTATATATCAGCGTTGCCTTGGTGAGATTTTGTGAAAAACAGGGTCCACCTCGTGAAGGTACTCACCAAGACTTGAGGATGAAATCAACTTCAGCACTACTACTCTCCGTTGCTTGCTGACTTTTCATCTCTCCATTAGGACCCCTATTGTCTGCTATGGGATGAACAGCATGGCTTTCAAAATGCCCTTAGCAACCTGATTGTAATGAATGACAGAGGGCTGCCTCCCAAACATCTCAGATGCTCAGGTGAAGGCTGCCCTCTCCAAAGCAAAAAACACTGCTTCCATGGGACCAGATGGTGTCCCAGGTTGCTTCCTACATGAACTACAAGAGGAACTAATCCCTCAAATAAAACAGCTATACAATCTCAGCCTCACTACAGGATATGTGCCCACAGAATGGCGTACAGCAACAGTGGTCCCACTCCACAAAGGTGGAGCCACTACGGACCCTGGAAACTATCGCCCCATAAGCCTGACTAGCTTAGTCTGCAAGGCTATGGAGAGGATCATCATGGAGCTCATAAACAAAGACATTGGGGACCTACAGACACTAGATCCTACCCAGTTCAGCTTTGTCAAGGGCAGATCCTGCCTTTTGAACCTGGTTGACTTCTTTGAAACAGTCACCAAAGCCATAGATGAAGGGAAGGTAGTCCACACAGCCTATCTGGACCTTGCAAAGGCATTTGACACAATACCCCACTCGGGCATCATAGATAAGCTATCCAGCTTAAATATAAACCCCTATGCCACAAGATGGGTCGCAAACTGGCTCAAAGACAGAACCCACAGAGTGAGAGTTGCTGGAGCCATGTCAGACTCGAAACCGGTCACAAGTGGCGTCCCACAGGGTTCTGTCCTGGGACCACTCTTGTTCGGTATATACTTTTCCGAGGTACAGGCAAACGTGGGAGGACTATGGCTCACCAAGTTCGCAGACGACTGCAAACTGGGCACCATAATCAACTCTCCAGCTGACACAAACATCCTTCAAAAAGGTCTCACAGAGACAGATAACTGGTGCCAGTGCCATGGTTTAAAGCTAAATGCCAAAAATGTATAGTCATACCCTTTGGCAAAACAATGTGCCCACAAATTACCACATAGGCGGAAACCCATTAAGTACAGAGAAAGTTATTAGGGACCTGGGGACCCAAGTTGATAGCAATCTCTCCTTTGAAAACCACATTGCCAAAGTGGTTAGAAAGACCTTCTACATAGCCCACCTCATCACGAAGGGTTTCACATCTAGATCAAGAGAGGTAATCGTGCCTTTATTCATCCCTCATCAGGCCCATCATAGAATACAATGCCCCTTTTGGGATGTACCTTACCCGACACCTGCAGCAATTAGAAAGACCCCAAAAGTATCTCACCAAGAGGATCAAGGGTCTCAAACAGATGCCATATGCTGCTCGGTTAAAAAAACTCCAGCTCTACTCAGTTGCATACTGCCTACTTCGAGGCGATCTATGCCTGACATACAAAGCTATGTCAAATCCAGAATTAATGGACATGCTCCACCTCAGTAAATCTAAATCCCTTAGAGCCACACGCTCGAGGGACTTGAACCTCAGCACAGAAATAAATAGAACTTGCTGGAGGGACAGGTTCATAACCCAGAGGCCCCCTTTGCTCTGGAATAGAATTCCAGTTCATGTGAGGCAGAGCACCTCACTGAATCTCTTCAAGAAGAATCTCGATAAGTGGATGGGGGGAGGATCGTAGGTTTGTCCCAGGGATTACTCCCGTGTCACTATTAGACAGAGGCACAGTAAACTAAACCTTTAAAAGGGCACAGTATACTCAAATCAAGGGGTGGCATAAGCCATACAGAATCAGGCTAGGCTTATAATTGCCCCAGAGCAGATAGCCTAGTATGAACCTATGAACCTATGAACCTATGACAGTCTCCTCATGGAATATTGTTTCATCAATATGGTAAAAGCCTTTGAAACAACAAATTATACAGAACTTCTCAACAAACTCAGCATATTCAAGTTTGGATCACTATGATTCATTGGTTCAAAAGCTATCTTGGAAACAGAACTTTTATAGTATACAGTAATGATTGCCATACTGGGGTAGATACCCTCAACACTGCGGTACAACTAAGGGTCAACCATCAAACCCCTACTCTTCTCTTAATTCATTAAAGACTTTAGTCTCTATTTACTGCATCTTAAAATCAGCATATACTCCAATGATGTATTGCTCTTAAGCTCTGACAAAAATGGACCATAAATAGCAGATCAATTACCGGGCATAAAAAACTCCAGCATTATGCTACTTGAATCCCATGCAAGCTAGCACAGTCCCCTAAAATTAATTAAAGATAGAAGCAATCATATTACAGATATTTCTTAACAAAAGTACCTCAATATCCTACAAAACTTAGACCCTGTCATTTATCCTTATCACAGATATGGTAATAAAAAAAGCCCTAACACAAAATTAAACCTTTGCTGCAGCATTCCCTACCTTCTTTCCCCAAACACAGGCTGATCCATTTCTGAAAATACACTAATCTCTAAAACTGAGTATGGTCTCCCAAACTAATGTTCCATTCTCGCACCAATACAAAAAAGCTTCAAATAGCAGAAAACAAAATATGCAGGTTTGTTTTACTAGCTGACAACAGGACCCACCACTATGACTATCTATGTTAATTTGTGTACATGTTTTTATCCTTGTTTATTGTAAATATGTTAAACTTATGTTTGGAACTCTTTTAAGCCCAGTTCAAGTCTAAAAAGAGTGAAGTGATCAGTTACCCTATCCAGTTAACAAGTTGCAAATAAATAAATAAATAGACTACTGTGTATAATTTAATGCAATCTGAGAACAAGTGTAATATGAGCTTTTTAACGTTTCTTGTAATTACTTGTCTTGCTATTACAAAAAGGTATACAAGAAGAAGAAACTGATCTTTGCTTAAAGAAGATAGAATTAAAACTTTACATTATATCTGCTAACTTTATATTTAAAATGAAGCTACCCATCAAGATTATGACAATAGAATTTGTTCCAAATTTAAGACAATACTGATCACTGAAATAATGACCTCAGTCATTTTATATTGTATCTACAACCTAAATATCCAGATTTTTTCAGGTATAAAAATGGCTCAAAGCAGAAAAGTCCACGTTTACATTTTTCAGAAGGAGGTATGTATATATATATATATATATATATATATATATATATATATGCATTTTGCCTCAAAATTTGCCATTACAATTAGCTTATTACTATTCAAAAAGAAGCACACTGGTTGAAAGCCCAACCAGCTTTGTAAAGTGAGCTTTGACCTTGTGATAAGTCATGCCAAATGTTGGTAAATCCTGTGATACCCACACCCAGCATGGGTTATTGCTAAATTAACTGTTATACCTATATTTTTATATTTGATCATAAATCTCAGTATGAATCTAATATCAGTTCCTTATATTGCAACAAAACCTCATAGAGTTCTGGTAAGATAGATTTAGATGTGGCTTTATTAAAATCAAAATGATATTATATTCTATAATTTTGAGTATATTTTCTTATCATTTAAGGGGACATCTCGTGAATTTGTGATAAAAAAAACTTTCTCACATTTTGCATATACCACCACTATTTAGATGTTTTAACATATTTATTGATAATGTGATCCACTGTTCTTATTTTGATATTGTCTAAACAAATTAAGCATATTCTGTTCTTTATTATTTTAATATTTTTCTAGACAGCTTTATTATTTTATCACTACATAAATGCATATGCAATTGTTTCTATTTGACTTTATATGAAGTTTCACTCCATTGTATAATGGTTTTAAATGTTGAAACTATTGCATAGGTTTCTATATCAAGCATGAATATACCACTATTACTGAGGATTCTAATATGATTTCTTTTATCATCTTTGATATATTTGGGAACTGTATAAAGGAAGTGAAAATTATACTTCTTTTTTTATTTGTGATGTGTTAGGATATATTTATTTTTTATTTGGATTGTGTTAGGAGATAGAGCAGTTCTTTGAAAACTATATAATATTTTGAACAGTACTATAATTTTCAGCAAAATTAATTAGCCTTTGAAAATGAAAAACATTTTATTCTATTTTTAAATCATTTTATATGAACTTTGGATGATATTGCCATAATGTGTTTGTATGATGTCCTTTAACTTATGTCCGAATATTATCCCTAACTATTTTAATTGTTTATATCAAGTTATGCTTGAAACTGCCATTTAAATCTGCATCTAGGTTTATATTCCAAAGTATAGTACTACTAGTGTTATGTTTTCAGTTTAAGAGTAAACATTTCTATAAATTATTTATATTATTGACGGATTAGTTTCTGCTAATGTTAATGAAGTGTCACCTGTAAACTGTGAGGTTTTTATTTCATCTTTACCATTTATGTCAAATTTTAAATGTTATCATTTTGTCAGATTAAATATGCCAATGTCTCCATAAGTAATGCAACTATAAATGATAAAGAGCATCCTTATTTCCTTTTTTATATTTATTGGTCAATATAAAAATACTACAGGTTTTAACATAAGCTTTAGAATGATAACATAGTGCGCTTATTAGTTTTATATATTTTCTAGAAAGCTTACATTAACTATTTAACCCCAAGTACTACTACAGGTTACATCTGGGCGCTCCCTGAGGTGGTAGCAATCCTAGTACATTATCCAAGGTCATCTAGGAGTGCAACTAAGTTTAGAAATACAGTATAACTCCACTGCTGAAAACTAAATTGAAAAGGTGCCTGAATGTTATTAATTACCTTATCAACTTTATTTTCACAGTGGAGTTAACTATTGTTTACATAGGATTTTTAGAGAAAATCAGCTTCCTGTGTACCCTTTCTGTGCTTCTGATTAGTCACAGCTAGCAGATTTTCTCTGCTTTCCCATTGATTGTAAAAAGTAAAAGAAACTGAAAAAAGTGTGTGTGTGTGCATGCGTGCGTGCGTGCGTGTGTGTGTGTGTGTGCGTGCGTGCGTGCGTGCGTGCGTGTGTGTGTGTGTGTGTGTGTGTGTGTGTGTGTGTGTGTGTGTGTGTGTGTGTGTGTGTGTTTGAATGCATGCATGAAACCAAGCTGTATGTGAGTGACAGAGAGTGAGGAGTAAAAGCACGTGACCCCTGGCAGCAGCAGCAGTAAAGAGATTTGTGTACCTCTCCATCTCGATCTCTTAGCTGAAGTTATCTGGTTAGAGCCTAAAATGAAGGGCAACAAAGGCTCAAAACGGCAGCATATTGCCATTGTAAAAAACAGAAATAGGCCTTATGTTAGCATGCATTTTCTGAAGTGCAAGTGTGTGCATATGTTTCTGTCTGTGTTTAAGTGATGCATGAATGAAAGCATGAAAGTGAGTGCGTGTGAGTGAGAGAGAGCAAAGAGTGAAAGCAAGCGATCCTGGGCAGCAGCAGCTGTGTATAGATGTAGTTATGTAGATGTGTATAATACATTCAAGTTGGACAAAGCAATGATGTTCTGCACAGAACATGAGTGAACAAGTAATTCTGCTGTTTTAAGGCAAGTAACTATAATATGCATACTTTCATCTGACTGACTTTGACACCTAGTTCATTAAAGCAAAACAGTAATATGAACATAAACTATTTACCTCCTAGATGACATTTATAACACAAACTCCACAGGAAGCAAGTAAAATGAAACTTAGTTTAAAACATATCTACATGGAAAGCATTCTCAAGATGCACATACACAATATACCATCTTAGACAGGCCATATAAATGTGGAGGATAAGCAGCTCAAGATCAGTAAGAAAACTAATCTGGGAAAGACTGAGGCACTAGATAAACTAATTATTTTGATAAGGTAGAAAGTAAATTTCCCTGTATTCTAGAATTGCCACCTATCTGATTTTTTCCGGACTATCTGAAAATCAAACTAATTGCCCGGTAGTCTAGAAAACACTGTACAAACTCTAGTATTCTGTTTCAAAAAAAGAAACAGTCTATTGGAGTTTGTTAAATAGGCAGATTTACTATATTAAAAAAAAAAAAAAAAAAAAAACATAGTAAATGCAGAAAAAAAAAAGGCATTGCGATCAGAAAAAGAGGGAGTTCTCCTTGTGTGATGCAACAATGATGTCACAAAGGGGTGGGGTGTTGATGGGGCATGGGTGGGGATTTGTGAGGGATGTGGCCTAAGCCCGGTTTTAGCCACAATGATAGATGGCAAACCTACTGTATTCCTTTGTGCAACTGTGCTGACAGTAGGTCCTTATAGGAAGGAGTAGCTCAGGAAATACCTTCCTATAAGGAATTTAGTACGCAAACAAAAAAGAGCAAGTTTACCCAACACTTCCTTTTATTCTACCATGAAATAATGGTATGAGTGGTTAGGAATAGAGCCCTTAACAGCTTTAATTTATGTTATGTTGCAACATGAAGAGACTAAAGCAAATGCATAATCAATAGGCATGCTGAATAGCTATACTAGATGATGCTAATTTATTCAAGTAAAACTACAGCACAGTATACATAAGTCAGAGTGAAGACAATAGACCAATACAGAAAAGCCTAATGTAAAATGAGACAGATTTGGAGTCTGGCAGGAAAAAAAATTACTTCCCTTATATCCCTGAAGGCATTAGGTGTAATATAAAGAGTTATAAAGAGGAGTGCACATTATGTTCATAGCAGATGTATATTAGTATACTTGATTTTTCCTATATAAGCACAAGCCCCTTCCCTGGGCAAGAGACTCTGATCCATGTTACTGCAAGGGTCAGAGTGATTTCCCTGTATGAGGACATATTGTACCTCAAAGGCAATTGTGCATTTTCAAGTGAAATACAGACATTAGGTCACTTCTGTTGTTGCACTCATAGGTTCATAGGTTCATAGGTAGGTACTAGGCTATCAGCCCTAGGGCCTATACAAGCCCAGCCAAAAAGGTACCCTGGCTTTTGCCACCCAAGAAAATTATTTTCCTGTGCCACTGTCAAGCAGAGCCACAGAAGTGATCCCTGTGGTGAATTTCCTATTTCCCATCCAATCATCAAGATTTTTCTTGAAGAGTGTTAATGAGGAGCTTTGTTTGATATAGATAGGTAGTTTATTCCAGAGTATGGGAAGTCTCTGGGATAGGAATCTATCCCTCTGGCATGTTCTATTTATTGTGACAAGGTTAAGGTCCCTAGACCGTGTAGCTCGGAGGGATTGGAATTTCTTTAAGTGGAGCATATCCAACAGCTCTGGGTTTGACATAGCTTTGTATTTTACGCAGAGATCACCTCTGAGCAGGCGATATGCGATGGAGTAAAGCTGGAATTTTTTGAGATGGTCTGTGTATGACATCTGTTTGCAGCCAGTAATCCTCTTTGTGAGGTATTTCTGGGGTCTTTCCAGTTGTTGTAGATGTCTTGTGAGATACATACCAAAACGGACGTTGTACTCTATAATGGGTCTAGTGATGAGTAGAGGGGAACAAAGACCTTTTTTTTTTCTGGATGAGAAACCTTTTGTGATGAGGTGTGCCATGTAGAAGGATTTCCTGACTACTGTGGTGATGTGATTATCAAAGGAGAGACTACTGTCCACCTGTGTCCCAAGGTCTCTTATCACACTTTCGGTGTTAAGTATGCTACCGCCTATGTTCTAGTTCACGGGTACAGAGTTTTTACCAAAGGGGGCGACAATGCACTTTTCGGCATTGAGCCTGAGGCCATGGCTTTGACACCAGGCATCTGTCTCAGTGAGGCCCTTTTGTAGGATGTTCACATCATTAGGAGTTTCGATTATGGCTCCTAGTTTGTAGTCATCTGTGAACTTTGTTAGCCAAAGACCTTCTGTGTTAGCCTGTACTTCAGAGAAGTAGATTCTAAGCAGGAGAGGACCCAGGACTAAACACTGTGGTACTCCACTTGTCACTGGTCTGAAATCGGATTTGGAGTCTGCTACTTTCACAGTGCAGGTTCTGTCAGTGAGCCAGTTGGCAACCCATCTTGTGACATAGAGATTTATACCTAGTTTAGTGAGTTTATCTATAATTCCAGAGTGGGGGATGGTGCTGAAAGCCTTGGCAAGATCTAGATAGGCTGTGTGAACCACATTATCCTCGTCTATGGCTTTGGTGACTGCTTCAAAGAAGTCTGGCAGGTTTAGGAGACATGATCTGCCTTTTACAAACCCGAACTGGGTGGGGTCCAGAGTTTGGAGATTAGCAATGTCTTTGTTTATAAGTTCCATGATGATACGTTCCATGGGCCTGCAGACCAGGCTCATCAGACTAATAGGGTGGTAATTACCAGGGTCCATAGTGGCTCCTCCCTTGCGGAGTGGGATAACCGTCGCTGTGCGCCATTCAGTGGGCACAAAGCTTGAGTTGAGGCTATGATTGAACATGGTACTCAGGTGGGGTGCCAGTTCGTTCTGTAGTTCGTGTAGAACGTAGCCTGGGATTTTGTCTGGTCCCATGGATGCTGTGTTCTTGGCTTTGGAGAGTGTGTTTTTTACCTGTGCAGCCGTGATTACAGGAACTTTGCATTCTTCCGGTATAGAGATGGGCCCTTTAGGGGGTAAGAGGGGGGTAAAGTTAGCACTGAACCTATCTGCCAAGATGTTGGAAATATCAGTTGGGTCTGTATATTTAGTGCCATTGTGCTGTAACTCAGAGCAGATCTGAGTGTTGCCATTGAGATTCTTGACATAGCTATAGAATGCTTTGTGGTTGTCTTTAGCGATTTTGTTTTTGTAACTAGCTTTGGAGGATTTTATGAGGGATTGCAGCTTCTTACTGAGGCTGGCTAGGGAGCTCCTCCAGTCATGGGATTTTACTCTCTTTTGCAACAGTTTCTTCCTTCTGTTGTACAGTTTGTTTACGGCAGGGGACCACAAGATTGGCTTCCTTTTTTTGGAGGATAGCGTCTTGGTTCTGTTTTGGATAGCACGATCCATGCACTCGTGTCAGTACTTATAAAATGCAATTGTGTAGGATTCAGTAGTCATAATTGTATTGTTCATCTGCATGGGTGTCATGAAGTTCACCACTTCTGTCTTAAGAAGCATGAAGTTGGCTTTGAAGAAATTTTTTACCATGGTTTCCTTAATGGGGGGGGGGGGGACAGGTTGTGGATATCTAGGGTAATTAGTTTATGGTTGGATTGGACCAATGATGTGTTGACATCAGGTGTGGAACACTGATCACTCATGTTGGTAATGACTAGATCTAGGATATTGTTGCCCCTGGAGGGGGTGTGGATAAGTTGATCCAGGGCATTGAAGTTTATGAATTCCAGAAAGTGTTGAGCGAAGGAGTTGGTACATGAGTAGTTTTCCCAGTTAATGGTGGGGTAGTTGAAATTGCCCATTATTAGGGTGTTTTGTTGAGCCCTAATATTTTCCAGTACATCAAGAAAAGAGGAGTGGGAATCCTGGGGCATGGTGGGGGGGGGGGGGGATCTGTCACAAGCTACAATTTGGATTGCAGTTTTGCCCAGAGTTAGTTGCACTTGGAAAACCTTGGATGCATTTTGCTGAGCAACTAGCCTGGAGGTGTGGATATCCTTAATTAATATGGACATACCTCCACCTTTGGTGTTCCGGTCCAAGTTACATGGCCGAAAAGTGTGATATGAGTTATAGCCTGGTAGTGCAGGGGTGCTCTCTGGAGCCTTGAACCAGGTCTCAGTCACTGCACAGATATCGATGTTCTCCATTTTAAGGAGTGCCTCGAGTGAGTGCATTTTGAGATTTAGACTTCTAGCATTGAGTAGCATGAACCTATGACAGCAGTATCTTTTCCACACATAGCTGAGTGCATTTTGAGATTTAGACTTCTAGCATTGAGTAGCATCACCCTCAGTTTTTGCTTGCCTGTTCCTGTTACGGTGGTGAATTTGTCATTTGAACCTTGCCTAAAAAAGGCACTATAGGGGCGGCAAGAACCTTAGCCAGTATCCGGAATATCTACTCTGAGGGGGTTTGTGACACCATTCTACCAGGATCAGCCCTCCTCTGCAGATACTTATCTTCTGCAAGCCAGCACCAGGAGATGCCCAGGCTACTCATGGAACCTGGGTTCAGTGGGTCTTAGTTAGACCATCTGCACCAACAGAGTTGGTACTAAAATGTCATAATAATATTGTACTAATGTGAAAGTGTCAAGAGGATAAGTTACATATGATATGTCAAAACATGTTTGGGTGAGAGGAAAGGCTTAGTGAGATAAATGTTATTACTTGTACAATAATTCCGGCATGGAGCAACCATATATTTTGGGCAATATTTCTGGTTTTGTCAGTAGAATTTAGTTGAGAGTAAGGGTCAGTATTATATAAGTGTTATTCTACTTTTACTGAATTACTCTGGTCTTTTCCTAACAGATGGTAATGACTCAGTCATAGATTACACCTATACCAGGAATGTAATGAATGTCTACTCAACAGGTTACATGCAGCAATTATCACTTTTGTCTGAGCATGCAGAACCCTGCAGTAATTTAAATGCAAGTCCTTATCACATTATTAATTTACAATATGTCTAGTTACAGTATAACACTGAGTCATTGTCACTTGTCAGGTAAAGCTCTCTGCAGCTGCCACTGTTATTCACATCACTAAAAGTCATTATCACATTGATGAATGCACATTACAAATTTTGGTTTCTGTCAATGTGGATTCATGCAGAAGTCCCCCTCCAGTTTCTTTCCAACCCTGCTTTTTCTCTTTACATGTGCCCTTTCTGTAGCCCCTTGTCAGTATCCATTCATATAGTATTTTGGCTAAGCCAAGAATGTGTCTCTTTACAGTGATTGCACCCACTGCCATTCTGACAGTGTGTGTCAGTTGGTGTTTTCCTGGTTGGTAGGTGTGTACCTCTGCATCATCATTGCAAATAAAGAACCTTATCAAAACAATAATGCCACTGTGGATAGGAGTGAAGATTCGAACTGACAAACAAGATAATGCATATTATATATATACACATATATATATATATATATATATATATATATATATATATATATATATATGTATATGTAGTAATCCAAAAAATCTCTCAAACATCACCAGTAATCTATTTGCATTTCTTCACTGTGCAGGTACTTCTTCCTTGTGACAGTGACATGGCTTCAAGAACAGGGGAATGACAAGTGAGAGTGTAGGTGGGTGGCCATTCCTACATTCACTGAGCTACCAGCCATGCCTCCAGAAGTGACAAACTTGAGCTTCCCCACATCCAACATGAAGGTACACTGGATTGCAAGAAGATGTATGCATTGGGGTGGACTCCTGCAGTTGTTGAAAGAGAAGTGTTCCATCTACCCTGAGTTTGACATTCTTGTCCTGCACATTGGAGGGAGCGATGTCATCACTCATCCACGTGGAGATCTGAGGTTTCAAATCAAGTCAATGTTTGAATGCATGCAGTTGTGGTGACCATGTTGTCATTTTGTGTGGTCTGACATACTTCCTCACCAGAACTGAAGAAATGCAAATAGCCAATGGGCAGTGCACAAGGTCAGCTGCAGAATGGGTTCATACATGGCTTGATGCACAGGGTCAGAGGAACAACAATCAGCCATAACAGCATCACTGCAGAAGATATTCACCTTTTCAAACGTGATGAAATTCACCTAAATGAAGATGGCATTGACCTGTTCTTGACTGATTTGCAAAATGGTGTGATGGCAGCAATGCATAATAACAAAGGATGGAAAACAACCATAACCAAGTAGAACCACTATTGTAAATAAAACTATACTGAATTTTATAAAAACCTTTTTCACTACTTACAACACAGTAAAAGAACTGTAATTGTATGATGTACTCATGTCTAGCTATGTACAAATATTAGATGTTATGATTCAGGTTATGGAAATTATAATAATTTTCATATTTTGTTCTATAAGTCTGCTAGGGGACTTGTCAACATGCTAAATAAAACCTCATTTTAAGATAGTAAAATAATTATCTGTATGCTGCACACATGTACAGATATCAGTTTGTTTGTGACTTAGGTTATGAAAATTATGACCACCATAACAGATACAAGCATGCAAAATCTGAAGGTAATGCTACTCAATGCTAGAAGTCTAAACCTCAAAATGCACTCTCTCGAGGCACTCCTAAAAATGGAGAACATCGATATCTGTGCAGTAATTGAGACCTGGTTCAAGGCTCCAGAGAACACCCCTGCAATACCAGACTACAACTCTTACCACACTTTTCAGCCACCAAACCAGGACCGAAACACTGAAGGTGGAGGAGTGTCAATATTCACCAAGGATATTCACACCACCAAGCTAGTTGCCCAACACAATGCATCTGAAATTCTCCAGGTGCAACTAACACTAGGTAAGACTGCAATCCAAACTGTAGCTTGCTACAGATCCCCCAACATACCCCAAGATTCTCACTACACCTTTCTAAACATACTGGAAAATATTAAGACAGAACCAAACACTTTAATACTGGGTGATTTTAACTACCCTGCCATTAATTGGGAAAACTGCTCATGTACCAACACCTTTGCCCAACGGTTCTTGGAATTCATAAATTCCAACGCCCTGGATCAACTAATCCATAGTCCTACCAGGGGCTCCAATATCCTAGACCTGGTCATTACCAACATGGGAAATCAATGTTCCACAACTATGGTCACCCCCTCATTAGTCAGGTCGGACCATAAACTAATCACCCTTAACATCCACATCCCACCCCAACCCCCCAGTAAGGAAACCTCCATAAAAAACTTCTCCAAAGCCAACTTCATGCTACTCAAGTCAGAAGTGGCAAACTTCATGACACCCATGCAGACGGGAACTGAAAGGTCAACTGCTGAATCCTACACTAAGGCACTGTATGAGCACATCCACTCATGCATGAATCGTGCCATCCCAAATAGAACCAAGATGCTCTCATCCAAAAAAGGAAGCCAATCTGGTGGCCCACTGCCATAAACAAACTTTACAATGAAAGGAAGAAACTGTTGCAGAAAAGAGGAAAATCCCAGGATGCAAAAATCTCCCTTACCAGCCTCAGTAAGAAACTGAGATCCCTCAAAAAATCCTCCAAAGCTAGTTATGAAAATAAAATTGCCAAAGATTCCAAAGACAACCACAAGGCATTCTATAACTATGTCAAGAATCTAAATGGCAATGCTCAGATCTGCTCTGAGCTAAAACAGAATGGCATTAAATATACTGATCCCAAGGATATTGCCAATATCCTGGCAGATCAATTCAGTGCCAACTTCTCCCCCCTCTCACCCCTTAAATGGCCCATCTCAATACCGGAAGATTGCCAAATTCCGGTAATAATGGCCACACAGGTAAAAACGCACTTTCCAAAGCTAAGAATACAGCATCCATGGGACCAGATGACATCCTGGGCTGTGTACTACATGAACTACAATATGAACTGGCACCTCACCTAAGTGCCATGTTTAATCAAAGCCTCACCTCAGGTTTCGTGCCCACTGAGTGGTGCAGAGCTACAGTTATCCCACTCCACAAGGGGGGATCCACCTTGGATCCCGGAAACTACCGTCCCATCAGCCTGACGAGCCTTATCTGCAAGGCCATGGAGCGTATTATCATGGAACTTATAAACAAAGACATTGGCAACCTTCAAACACTGGACCCCACGCAGTTTGGGTTTGTGAAGGGCCGATCTTGTCTCCTGAACCTGATTGACTTCTTCAAATCAGTCTCCAGAGCCATGGACAAGGGTAAGGTGGTCCACACAGCCTATCTAGACCTTGCCAAGGCCTTTGACACCATCCCCCACTCTGGAATCATAGATAAACTTACTAAGCTGGGCATTAATCCCTACGTCACCCAATGGGTTGCTAACTGGCTTACTGATAGAACCCACACTGTAAAAGTAGCCGACTCCAAATCCAGCTCCAGACATGTGACAAGTGGAGTACCTCAGGGTTCAGTCCTGGGACTGCTCTTGTTTGGCATCTACTTCTCTGAAGTACAGGCCAACACTAAGGGACTCTGGCTAACAAAGTTTGCAGATGACTGCAAACTGGGAGCCATTATTGAATCCCCAAATGATGTGGATACTCTACAAAAGGGCCTTACAGAAACAGATGCTTAGTGCCAGAGCCATGGGCTCAAGCTCAATGCCAAGAAATGTATAGTTATCCTCTTTGGGAAAAAACATGTACCCGTGAATTACCATATAGTTGGCAGTACACTAAACACTGAAAGCGTGATAAGAGACTTAGTGACACAGGTGGACAGTGGTCTCACCTTCGATAACCACATTGCCACAACAGTCAGGAAATCCTTCTATGTGGCACACCTCATCACTAAGGGCTTTTCATCCAGAAAAAAGGAGGTCATTGTCCCACTGTACTCATCCCTCATTAGACCCATTATAGAATACAATGCCCCGTTTGGTATGTATCTATCAAATCATCTGCAACAACTGGAAAGGCCGCAGAAATACCTCACTAAAAGAATCACAAGCCTAAAGCAGATGCCTTACGGTGACCGACCTTAAAAAACTCCAGCTATACTCTGTCGCATATCGTCTACTCAGAGGCAATCTCTGCTTAACATACAAGGCCATGTCAAACCCAGAGCTGTTGGACATGCTACACTTAAAGAAATCCCAATATCTCAGAGCCACATGCTCCAGGGATCTAAACCTTGCCATCACAATAAACAAAACATGCTGGAGGGATAGGTTCCTCACCCAGAGACTCCCCAGACTCTGGAATAGATTGCCCATGCATGTCAAGCAGAGTGCCTCTTTGGCCCTCATCAAAGGGAACCTTGACGATTGAATGGGAGAAAGGAAATTCACCCCAGGGATTATGTCAGTTGCCCTGCTAGACAGGGGTCCAGGGAAGTAAATAGTGTAGAAAGAAATAGCCAGGGAATTGTTATGGCTAGGATTGTATAGGCCCTAGGGCTGATAGCCTAGTACCAACCTATGAACCTATGATCTTTTTTTCATATTTTGGTAAATAGCTGCACCAGGGAACATGACAACATGCTAAGCTAGACCTCATTTTAAAGACAGTATTAGTACTTACAATTTGGAAGAAGAACCATCTACATATGCTGTAGAAATGTACAGATATCACAGTTTGTTTATGACTTGGGTTATGAAAAGTATTACATTTTTTTCATATTTTGGTAAATAACTGTGCTATGAAAGAAGGCAAGTTGATGAGTGAGGTATCCTTTTCAAGTCACTATCAAAATGTACGACTTCATGTAATAATATGAATTGTGAGTATCATACATAGACATCTATCCCAGTTTGCTTGTAGGATTATGAAAATGAATGCTACTCAACTCCAGAAGTCTAAACCTCAAAATGCACACACTCGAGGCACTCCTCAGTATGGAGAACATCAATATCTGTGCAGTAACAGAAACCTAGTTTAAGGCTCCAGAGAGCACCCCAGCACTACCAGGCTATAACTCATACCATACCTTTCAGCCACAGAACCTGGACCAAAACACAAAAGGTGGGGGGTGTATCCATTTTCATCAAGGATACTCACACCTCCAGGTTAGTGGTGCAGTACGATGCATCAGAGATCATCCAAGTGCAACTAATAATGTGCAAAACTGCAATCCAAATTGTAGCTTGCTGCAGATCACCCACTTCAACCCAGGACCCCCATTCTGCATTTCTGGAGACACTGGGAAATATGAAGGTCCTACCAAACACCCTAATACTGGGTGATTTCAACTACCCAAACATTAACTGGGAGAACTACTCAAGTACTAACTCCCTTGCCCAAAGCTTCCTAGAATTTATAAACTCGAATGCCCTGGATCACCTGGTCAACACCCCCACCAGAGGGAACAACATATTGGACCTGGTCATCCTGGTCGACCGGTGTTCCACACCTGACATCAACCCCTCGCTGTTAGATCAGACCATAGACTAATCACTCTGGATATCCACATTCCGCCTCCAACCCCAATCAAGGAAACCACCGTGAAAAACTATTCAAAAGCAAACTTCAAGTTACTTAAGACTGAGGTGGAAATGTTCACAGCCCCCACACCAATGGACAATGCTGTCCAAGCTGCTGAAACTTATACAAAGGCACTCTATGACCATCTGCAGGAATGCATGGATCGTGCTATCCCAAGTAAAACCAAGACTCACTTCTCCAAGAAAAGTAAACCAGTCTGGTGGACCCCTGCCATAAACAGGCTCTACAATAGAAGGAGGAAACTAGTACAGACAAGAGCAAAATCCCTAGAAGGAAAGACATCCCTGATCAGTATCAGCAAGAAACTATGATCCCTCATTAAATCATCCAAGGCTAGTTTCAAAAGAAAACTTTCCAAGGACTCCAAAGATAACCACAAAGCGTTTGTTAGCTATGTCAAGAACCTAAGTGGAAACTCTCAGATCTGCTCTGAGTTGGTGCAGAATGGCACAAAATACACTGAACCGACTGGTATTGCCAACATTTTGGCAGACAGGTTTAGTGCAAACTTCACAGCCCTCTCACCCCCTAAAGGGCCCATAACCATACCAGAAGAATGTAAGGCCCTGGCAATCACCGACACACAGGTTAAAACAGCCCTATCCAAAGCCAAAAACACAGCCTCAATGGGACCAGATGGTGTCTCAGGCTGTGTCCTACAAGAGCTCCAAAATGAACTAACCCCCAACCTAAACAAACTATTCAAACTCAGCCTCTCTACAGGCTACGTACCCACAGAGTGGCACACAGCAACAGTTATCCCACTCCACAAAGGTGGCACCAGAATGGACCCTGGGAACTATCACCCTATAAGCCTGACTAGCCTGGTCTACAAGGCTATTGAGCACATCATCATGGAACTCATTAACAGATCATGCCTCCTAAATCTGGTGGACTTCTTTGAGACAGTTACCAAGGCATTTGATGAGAGTAAGGAGGTCCACACAGCCTACCTAGACCTTGCAAAGGCTTTTGACACCATTCCCCACTCTGGCATTATAGACAAGCTCACCAACCTGAACATTAACCCCTACATCATGAGATGGGTTGCAAATTGGCTCACAGACAGAACCCACACAGTGAGAGTTGCAGACTCTAGGTCTGAATCTAAACCGGTTACAAGTGGCGTCCCCCAGGGCTCAGTCCTAGGACCCCTCCTGTTCGGTATATACTTCTCAGAGGTACAGGCAAGCATAGGAGGACTTTGGCTGACCAAGTTCACAGACGACTGCAAACTAGGAGTCATAATTGATTCTCCAGCTGATACAGACACCCTCCAGAAGGGTCTCACTAAGATGGATACCTGATGTCAAAATCATGGCCTCAAGCTGAATGCCAAAAAGTACATAGTCATCCCCTTTGGAAAAAACAAAGTACCCACAAACCACCACATAGGTGGTAGTCCCCTAAATACAGAAAAAGAAATAAGGGATCTGGGGACCCAAGTAGATAATAATCTCTCCTTTGATAACCATATTGCCAAGGTGGTTAGAAAATCCTTCTATGTGGCCCACCTAATCTCAAAAGGGTTCACATCCAGATCAAAGGAGGTTATTGTGCCTCTCTACTTATTAGACCCATTATAGAATACAATGCCCCATCTGGGATGTACCTTACAAGTCACCTGCAACAGCTGGAAAGAACACAGAAGTACCTCACCAAGAGGATTACTGGTCTCAAACACATGACCTATGCAGCCTGACTAAAGAAACTCCAGCTGTACTCGGTTGCTTACCGCTTACTCAGAAATTATCTCTGCCTGACATACAAGGCCATGTCCAACCCAGAATTGATGAATATGCTCCACCTAAAAAAAAACCCATTCCCTGAGAGCCACATACTCTAGGGATATAAACCTTACCACAACGTTAAATAGGATGTGCAGGAGGGATAGATTCCTGACCCAGAGACTCCCCATGCTTTGGAACAAAATTCCAATATACATCAGGCAGAGCCCCTCACTAGCACTCTTCAAGCACATCCTATTTAACCTTGATGGGTGAATGGGAAACAGAAAATTTACCCCGGGGATCACTGCAGTGGCTCTGCTGGACAGAGGCACAGGGAACTAATGACTCTGCTGGTCAGAGTCACAGGGAGCTAATCTAAGGGGGTGGCGAAAGCCAACACACTCTGGCTAGGCTTATAAATGCCCTTGGGCAGATAGCCTAGTACTTACCTATGAACCTATGAACCTATAATATATTTCCATGTTTCTGTGAATATGTGTGCAGAGAAGTAAGGTAAGGTCAAGGGGTGAAGTCTAATATTCACAGCAGGACAAAAACATCAATTTCTGCAAAAAATTAATGCTCATCTATGACAAGGACAGAAATCAAATACTGGGCTTATTTGTCGCATTATGAAAATTAGGATATTTCTCATTATTATGCTCATATCTTTGCAAGGGAGCAAGAAGATGACACACATGATGCATCATTTTGAATCTGAAATTGAGCCACATGACTTGTACACTGATATGTTTGCCTGTTAAGGGTGACAAGATATTATGCTTTATTTAATTATCAGATTATGAAAAATATAAAATTAATTATATTTCTAAGAATATCTCAGTAAAGGAGCATCACACAGTAATAGTTAAGGTATCATTTTAAAGCTGACATTCACACAAACAAATTAATTACAAACTGCATGGGTCTACATGGTACATTCACCAAGATATTGTGGTTTGTTTTACCAAAAAGCCCTTCCACTTGTGTTTTACTTTATAAGATAAATACCTCAAATATTAGAGCCCACTACTATTAACAGATATGGAGCGTTAGGCTCTCTGTTAACATATTTTCTCCCAAAATGGGAATAACAGTAAGTCTGCTATCACCTGCTTTTTCCCAAATATATATAGCGTGTAGGATTGTTCTTCCTTACATTCTTGGTGTTGGCTACTGCAGATAAGACACCTCACATAGCGGGAACTTGCCCTGTTTGGTTTCCTAATAGTTTTTCACAGTTGCAGTCTTTCTGGCCAGGTTCAGCCTGCAATCTTCACCCTCGCTATGCTGGGGCTCACTCCACTACCTTACCCTACCCCCAAATTCCGCCCATCCCTACTACAACTAAACTTATATCCCACTAATCACCCCACCTCCTCACCCTCATCCAATCCCACACCTACACATCCTTTGTCCACACCTTTTTTATCCACATCCCCCTCCTTTACAATGCTACCACACCTACCACACACTTACACATTTTATCTACACATGCTATTCTCTGTACTTTCCTTATCCTCACCTACTACTTAACTTCATATCAATGTCAACTAAACAACACTTACTCCTGTCCTACCAATCCAAATCTTCTGACCCACTACTCATGATCTCTCAGTCTTGTAATTGCCTCTAATATTTACCACACACCAACCATAGGATACTTCCCACACAAATACCTCCAACTGTTTCCAAAAACTCAGTCATCTCAGATATATAACAAACTCTTAATTAAGCTCTCAAATTTATTTCACTCCTCTTTACACAACTAAACCTCTCCATAGATATACACCCTGACCCTGAATATGCTCAACAACAAGCCACCAACTCCACCACTCTACCATTCAAGACATGCTTGTTCTCTTCACTTAATAGCTCTAATTTCCTCTTCCTTAACATGAATGCCAAGAGCACAGTCAATAAAATACATGACCTAAATGCCAGCATTAACTCCCCTGATATTCTAGTTCTAACAGAAACCTGTCTGAAACCTGAAATTAACAACAATGATATTCTTCCTCCAGGTTATAATATACATAGGCATGGCAGGAGAAATAATTATGGAGGTGGTGTAGCCTTATTACATGAACAAAGCCTAAAAGTAGAACTCATAGTACCAGCCCTGCCTGATCTGAGCAATATTGAGGTACTGTTTAGCAAACTTATAAGCCCCAAAAAATCTCTAATCATAATATATATATATATATATATATATATATATATATATATATATATATATATATATATATATATATCCCTCCTGGTAAAGGTCCCAATATAACAGAGGATCTCTCACACTGGATATTACTAACATTCCCACAGAAAACCATCATTACAGGTGACTTTAATACAGACTGGTACTCTTATAACTCGGGTAGCCTCACTAAATATATTAACCTGCACGGATTCACCCAGGTCATACAATCCACTACAAGAAAAGATACGGTAACCAAAAGGCAATTTGTTCTAGATTGGATTTTAACAACCCTACTCAAGCCTATGTATCAGGCTGTCTCCCAGATAACATAAGTGATCATCTCCCTACATATCTAGTCCAACACCATCTCCACCCCTACAAAAATCTAACCTACTGTCTAATTTGCAATAAAAATAAATCAAAGCTCAAACTTTTAGCTCTATCTTACAAAACTGCGACTGGACCCCACTAAAAACACAACCCTTAGATACTGCAGTCCACTACTTCAATACCACCTTCCTTAATACTTTAAACACATTAGCCCATGCTGAACGACTAAATATTTACTCCGACTATGAGATAAAGACTGGACACTCTAGCACACTAACAAAACATCAAGTTAACCTAGAACAATACAGACAACTCAGAAATAAAGCCAAAACCCAAGTCAAACTAGACAAAAAGACATACTATACTGCTATACAGGAAAAACACCACAACAATCCTAAAAAATGTTGGTCTCCCATAAATAAACTCCTGGAACCAGGCCAAACCTCTACTCTCATCCCATCATCCACTAATAGCAACAACAGTATAGCTGCACAGTTTAACTCCTTATTTACAAGTACTATGCACTCACTCACTAAGACCCACTGTAATAACCCCTGCTATCCCTACTATACCCAATGATATCACTGAATACTTTTCATTTAAACCTGCTAAAGTATATACCATAAAAAGTTACTTTCTAAATTAAAGCCTACAACCCTTGCAGCTGACAATCTACCTTCAGAATTCCTACAAATCACAACAGACACCATCTTTTATCCCATATCTATTCTCATTAACCTATCCATAAAGAAACACTATATTCCTACAATGTGGAAAATATCTTTCCTAATTCCATTACACAAAGGTGGCACCTCCACTGAGTTCTCCAACTACAGACCCATAGCAATCCTATCCCCCGTATCCAAAATCCTAGAAAAATGTATTCAAATGCAGCTCTTAAACTAACTTTTATCCAATAGCTTCCTTACTAGCACACAGCCTGGTTTTGGTTTCCACAACAGCCCATGTCAGTTTTACCAGTACTATTAGCTCACATATAAATGCAAGGAATCTTCCGTCTTCTTGGATCTATCCAAATCATCCAATGCTGTTTCTCAGCAGAAATTACTTAACAAACTCGCCAACCTAAAACTAAACGTTTCTTCACTCACATGGTTCCACAGTTGCTTAACTGTCAGTTAGCTGCCAAATGGCAACAAAACCTCTCTTCCCTCTTACCTGTTAACATGGGGGTTCCCCAAGGCTCAAACCTAGGTCCCCTACTATTCATCATCTTTAAAAACAAGCTCCATAAAGCTGCTTCTCTAACATCTTTTGTCCAATATGCTGCTGAGTCTACTGTCATCTGCACTGCACAACAGTAATTCCTAGCTGTTGAAGCCTTGTTATCAGGCTTTCAACTTATTCTGAATCCCTCCAAAACAAAACTCATGGTATTTCACCCTACCAAATCACATGACCCTACAAACCCCTTCCAAATTCATTCTTCCAGTAATACCGTATCAACCGTAGAACAAACAAAATTACTAAGTGTACTCACAGACTACAAACTGAGATTAGATACTCACCTTTCCCAGTCCTTCAAAAAAGACTCACACAAAACTAGGTGCTCTCTACAGACTCAAGCCTTTCCTTACAGTCTTTTCTAGACAGGCTATTGCCAGAACTCATCTACTCTTCTCCCTGCTATATGCCTCCCCTATCTTTCCAATCTAAAGAACAACAATTTGGTCAAACTAGAAACCTGCTACAATAAAAGTAACTCCCCCAGTAGGTCTCACTACTGCTCTACCTTATGACAACTTAACTGGATAGAATTACACCATCATCTAACCTGTACTCAACTCTTTAGTGCCCACAGACTGGTACACCAACATAAAAGAGCATCTGCTCTTCACAAATCAATCCTATCCTACATGAACACACAGCTCCTCACATAAATCCTTACTACAGGTAATCAAGTCCAACAACACTGTAGGTGACTATCGCTACTCTGCCTACATCTCTAAAATTTGGAATACCATACCACAGGCTATCACAACCACTGCTGACCCAACTAAATTTAAAAACATGTTTAAGAACTTCCTCAATAATAAATAGCTTTGCCCATGTACCACTCCTGACTAAAGCCTTTAACTGCTAATAACATACTACTGCCAGTTATATAAGTAAAATTATAGATTCACTTCCTCGACTTCCTACATATACTCCCTATTTGTATTTAATATACCCAACTTCTCTCTCCTATCACTACATCTCCTTCTATTCCCCAATATCTCATCACTTACTAACACTGTCTCTCCTCTGCTCATTCACTCCTCTCCTCCCACTTATTTTCCTCTGCTCTACTGACTGATTAACTAACCCCTGATCTACTAATTAGACCTATAAGAAATGTGAGTATAGGGTGCCTCAAAGTTTAACTTGCTTTTGACTTATATGAAATGTGAATGTAATGTGCTGCAGTTTAACTTGCCTACCAATATATGTAACACTGTAAGAATTGTAACCTCTGTTTGCCATTCCTATCCAACAATACCAAATTTGTATATCATATGGCATGCTACACTAAATGCAAATCAATGCAACTGTTGTCTTGTATGTATGATAAGATGTGTACAACTATGTGATGCCTTGTAAGTAAGGAAAGAAGTATACAACTATGTAATGTATATGTCTTTGGAGCTTTTCTCCCCAGGAATCTGCTTAAAATGCGTTCCATCCCAGTCAGACTTTCGCAGTAAACAAAAGATAAATGAAATTAATAAATTGTCTGCAAGGGCTACCATGACAAGTGTACAGTCAGCACAAAGAGTAAACATAGCACCAAAGTCAGCAGTAGCTGAGCAGCTAGTTTATATATCTATCTATTTTATATATCTATCTGTTTTATATCTATCTGTACCTATCCTTGATGTGTGTTTTCATTGACAAGTGAAAAAGCTGGTACAGCAGATACAAAATCAGCTGATAAAAAGTACCAACTTTTTCACAATGAGATTGCAGTTCAGTGGGGAATCAGGAATGGGCCTTTTCCCTACTGTATTGTCATCTCAGAGGTGATATATCTAATTAGCAAGGAGTGTGGGGGATGCAGCCCCATACTGTTTTGCATGTTTTTTCAAACCTTTGTGAATATATATATATATATATATATATATATATATATATATATATATATATATATATATATATATATATATATGTATATGGGTCTACTTCTTTTGACCTAACTTTCATTTGCCTGACACTCATTTGCCTGAGACCAAATGACTGAAATTTCATTTGCCTGACACTTCATTTGCCTGACAAGTATTATTAGCAAGAAAATGGAATATGCCCCCTTCCCCACTGCAGTGCGACCATGGAGTTAGAATATATAGTTAGGGGGGTGTGGGGGGCGAAGCCCCCGACTTACTTTTCTGTTACTAAGCAATATTACATCAAAAGTTAACAATATCATATGAAATGAAGTGGGGGGCTTCACCCTCCACACCCCCCATTGTGGGGGGCTGTGCCCCTCACACCCCCCCTAACTATATATTCTAACTCTAGGGTCGCACTGCAGTGGGGAAGGGGGCATATTCCATTTTCTTGCTAATAATACTTGTCAGTTAAATGAAGTGTCAGGCAAATGAAATTTCAGTCAAACGGGGTCAGGCAAATGAGTGTCAGGCAAATGAAAGTTAGGTCAAAAGAAGTAGACCCGTATATCTATATATATATATATATATATATATATATATATATATATATATATATATATATATATATATATATAGGTCCAGGACTGTTTACCGAATTCACAATTTACCGAAACACAAATGCTAGCGCATAGTTTCGTGAAAGTGCTTTTTCATCGAAAATGCACTTTCGCAAAACAGAAATAAAAAAAGTAAAAAAAAACATCTCAAATGGGCTGTTGGTGAGATCGCGGCACAGTGGGGATAAGGGAATATTCCCTTTTCCCCCCTGCAGTGCGATCTCGGAGTGAGAGTATAAAAGTAGGGGGTGGGGGGTGCAGAGGAGCTTGCCCCCTGCATAAACATGATTAATGTTGTTGTTTTTTTTTTTTTTTTTTTTTTTTTTATTATTGTTTCGCAAAAGTGCTTTTTCGGTGAAAAGCACTTTCGCGAAACTGTGCGTGAGCATTTGTGTTTCGTTAAATAGTGATTTTGGTAAATAGTCCTAGATCCAGATATATATAACCTGGTTGACTTCTTTGAAACAGTCACCAAGGCCATTGACGAAGGATAGGTGGTCCACACAGCCTATCTGGACCTCGCAAAAGCCTTCGATACAATACCCCACTCGGGCATTATAGATAAGCTCACCAGCTTAAATATAAACCCCTATGTCACTAGATGGGTTGCAGACTGGCTCAAGGACAGAACCCACATGGTTAGAATTGCTGGAGCCATGTCAGACTCCAAATCAGTTACAAGTGGCGTCCCACAAGGCTCAGTCCTGGGACCTCTCTTGTTTGGTATATATTTCTTGGAGGTACAGGCCAACACGGAAGGACTGTGGCTGACCAAGTTCGCAGATGACTGCAAACTGGGCGCCATAATCGACTCTCCAGCCGACACAAGCATCCTCCAAAAGGGCCTCATAGAAACAGACAACTGGTGCCAGAGCCATGGCCTCAAGCTAAACGCCAAAAGTGTATAGTCATCCCTTTGGCAAAACAAAGTTCCCACAAATTACCACATAGGTGGTAATCCATTAAGTACAGAAGAAGTAATTAGGGACCTGGGGACCCAAGTTGATAACAATCTCTCATTTGACAACCACGTGGCCAAAGTGGTTAGAAAAACATTTTATATAGCCCACCTAATCATGAAGGGATTCACATCTAGATCAGGGGAGGTCATCGTGCCTCTTTACTCATCCCTCATCAGGCCCATAATCGAGTACAATGCCCCTTTTGGGATGTACCTTACCAAACACCTGCAGCAATTGGAAAGACCCCAAAAGTACCTCACCAAGAGGATCAAAGGGCTCAAACAGATGCCATATGCTGCCCGGCTAAAGAAACTCCAGCTCTACTCAGTGGCATACCGCCTGCTCAGAGGTGACCTGTGCCTGACGTATAAGGCCATGTCCAACCCGGAATTAAGGGACATGCTGCACCTCAAAAAATCCAAATCCCATCGAGCTACACGCTCGAGAGACTTGAACCTCAGCACTGAAATAAATAGGACATGCTGGAGGAACAGATTCATAACCCAGAGGCTCCCTTCACTCTGGAATAAAATCCCAGTCCAGGTTAGGCAGAGTCCCTCATTGATTCTCTTCAAGAGGAGTCTTGATGAGTGGATGGGAGATCATAGGTTTACCCGGTATCACTTCTGTGTCACTGTTAGACAGAGGCACAGTATACTAACCTCGAAAAAGGGCATAGCAAAATTAATTTAAAATGGGTGGCGAAAGCCAAACATACTCTGGCTAGGCTTATAAATGCCCTAGGGCAGATAGCCTAGTATGAACCTATGAACCTATGAATATATATTTATATATATATATATATATATATATGTATATATATATATAATAGATATATAAGTAAATATGTGTGTGTGTGTGTGTGTGTGTGTGTGTGTGTGTGTGTGTGTGTGTGTGTGTGTATCATTGAGGTGATTAACTTGTTGATCATCACATAGAAAAAAAAGGTGCTACAAGTGATTTAACTGATCAAACATTTCCAGCTTGTTTTCTGCATGATAATGTGAGCAGTGGAGATGGGGGAGTTTGCCCTTTCCCCATTGTAGAAAAATTTTGGAATTCATATATAGAATCAGTGGACTCACACTGGAATATGATCACCAAAGTGGTTCACCTATTGCCGAATTTTTCATACTATAGACAAGCAAATGCAGATTATTAAGATCAGGAAAATAAAAAAAACTGGCTAGAGATGAAAAGGATTATAGAAATAACACAGCCTACCCCCCACCCCCAACCTCTCAAGAATGGCAACATAGCAGATTAAGTACTGTTAATATTAATAACCAACAGGAGATGGACAATAATGTTGAAGGCGTATCAGAAAACGATTTTTAGACGAGGAAAAATATCCTCCTCTGAGACATTTGGAATGTATAATGAATCAATGGGGTACTGCCAATCAACAGGGGAGACCACAAGCCAATCCTTAACATCGGGGCAGAGGCCTTATATACAGGGGGGGCAACAGGAATGTATGGAGGGGGAGACAACAGAGAACATGAATCCTGAAAGGGAGACTGTGAACTGGGAAACTGGCATAGTTGGAAGTGGATTTCAACTTCCAACACTGAGCATTGAATTAAATAGCTCGAAGGACTTTAAAGTTTACAATTTTTCTGACTTGAAAAATAATGTAACTATATGTAATTTAATGTCTAAAGGATTTACATTTGTACCAAACAAACCCACCAGTCTGGTGCACACTTTAATAGATCTTAAAAAATATGTGAGAAAATTAAACTTTAGTATTATGTTTGAAAATGTTGAACAGATTTGAGACCCGCTTAGAATTTCCTGCACATACAACCCCCCAATTCACCCATTGCTGGCTATGTTTGAAAAGGTTTGCAAATTAGATCTACATGAATTAAGTTATGCAAACAGTAGTAAAAAATTGATGTTAATCTGAATTGTGATGAAAGATTTGAATTTGATTTTTTGATGCATAATAAGGATGTCAGAATTATGAAGCCGGACAAGGGGGGAGGGAGGGGTTGTTATAATGAATAAGATTGACTACAATCTCAAAATGCAAGAAATTCTAGATACTGAAACTTATGTTAAAAGCTCCCTGAATGAACTGAATGCCTCCTATAGAAAAATTAAGGGTTTCTTACAGGACATGTTTATTGATGGCTTGATTACAATAGAAGAACTTAACTATCTATCAGTGGAATTTCCTGCAATACCCATAATTTTCAGGGTGCCTAAGATGCACAAAAACTTGTATCAACCTCCATTAAGACCCATCATGGATGCAAGGGGTTCAATTACCTACCCCTTTGCAAAATTCTTGGATAAGGAACTTAACAGATACATTAAGGAATAACCTTACATCTGTATAGATTCATGGGATTTTCTAGGGAAGATTGATGCATTAGAATATAGTAACCAGTTTGTATTTATAATAATAGGTATAGTGAATCTATATAGTGTTATACCCTATGACCTTGGTATTGAATGGTTTTGCAATTGTTTAAAGTCCAAAGGGATCCCCCAGAACAAAATAAATATGTACAAACAAATACTTGACCTGGTATTGAGAAATAACTTTGTTATATTTGAGGGGGAATACTATCTGCAAAATGAAGGGGTAGCTATGGGCTCCTGTTGTGGGGGGCCTATACGTGAACATAATAATGATTGAATGTTAGAAAAGATTTTTAAGAACATCCCCATTTTTCATCTATTGTAATATATATATATGATACCTGGATGACATCTTTATTTTATGGAAAGGGCCAAAAGAGTTAATAACCTCTTTTGTGGAATACATTAATGGAACAATGGACTTCTTAAAGTTCACTTATACCATTGAGGAAGATAAAATCCTATATTTGGATATCTTATTAGTAAATGATTGTGAAAATGAGAGATTCCTAGCTAAAATTTTCCGTAAGAAGACTCATTCTAACAGCTATTTCATTTCAACAGCTGTCCTCCTATGTCACAAAAAAGAGCTGTCCTAAAAGGACAGTTTGTGTGAGCAGCACAGATTGTGACACTATGGGAAAACTTTGTCAAGGAATGTGATTTGTTAAAGGGAATGTTTATTCAAAGAGGTTATCCTATGGCACTAATAGATTAAATAATGGATGAGGTTAAGATAAAAAGGAAAAAAAGAGTATTTTATTCCAATCCTGAATGTTAAAACTAGGTCAGGACAAAGTAATGTAAACACAGAAGAACTGGTGGATATAGAAAGGCAAAATAATACGGAACAGACCCCACATTTAACTATAGGGGGTCAAAATGTAATAACTAATACTGAACAAACAAAGGCACCTTACCAGTCCAGCTTTTAACAACCTTCTCTAGGGATGCAGTTGTAGTCAAAAATATTTTAACGAAAAACAAGAATTTGTTAAGTCATGAAAAACATATTAGGGACCTGTTAGGTGAGAAACCCATTTGTGTATATAGGAAGGGAGCTACAATAAAAAGCTTATTAGAACAATAGGAATATAATAATAATAGAGAAGGGTGGATGTTTAAATGTGGCACCTGTGAATTATGCC
>NC_056737.1:1520093677-1520096177 GCF_019279795.1 Protopterus annectens | reverse complement strand
GCGAGGGACTGTAGAATGTCTGGGTGTGAGGTCTTATTTCTGTTTGTGCAATTTCGGAGTTGGTATATATAAGTAGGGGGTGGGGGCGCAGCCCCCACATCGGGAGTGGAGGGTGGCTTGCCCCCCTGCTTACATGTAGTGCATGGTTGTATAGTTTGTGTGGTGTGGGTAGAATGGTGTGTGTGTTGTGTGGTGTATGGTGTATGTATGTTCGTGATTGTGTGTTTCGTGCTTTTTGCTTTTGGGATTGTGAGTTGTAAAAAATGAAAAATGTCATATTTAAAATTCCAACTACATTTACATCAAGTATATTATGCTCTAGCCGCTCTAAGTTACAAAAAGGGTGCTAAGGATATGCTATCATTTAAGCCAGGCTTATCATTTGCCTGTAATAACACTTGCCAATATGTTTCCCTATATTCTAATTTCTCCTCCCATAAGCCTCCCCTAATATCCTTTGGTTCATAGGTTCATAGGTTCATAGATTAGTACTAGACTAACTGCCCTTGCAAGCCATTTTAAGCCTAGCCAATTATCCTTTGTGAGACTCAAACCCTAAGGCAAACACCTTAACCATTAGGCCACCCGCCACCCTCCTAACATATTCCAATACAAAAAATAATACTGTGCATTACTGCATTCCAGAATATGTTTATATAGGGAGCTGTTAGGGTTTTGAGTTCTAATGTTATAATAATATTCATAAATATGTCTTTTAAGGGCTCGCTCAGTTTTACCCATGTAAAAGGCCACACAGGCCCCACAAGTAGCCAAGTATACTAACCCCTTACTTTCACAATTACTATATTCTTTGGCTGTAATAATTCTATCTCTTCTGGATATGTATACACTGTGATGTTCCTTATATAAGTACACTGAGTACATCTGCCACATTCTAGAAGCTCTTATAAGCTAACCTTTTACAATATTGTACTTTTGTTTATATGGGTGTGCACTAGTAAAATGAAGGTAAGAATTTGAGAATGTATCTTTTCTGTATATTATAGATTTGAATTTCTGCTCATCCTTTATTTCATGTATGGATATATCTAAATAACCAATTTTGGATCTCTCCATTTTATATGTAAACTTTAAAAATCTGTAGTCTGCTCTTTATAAGCTATGAATTCCTTCAATTTTTGTTCAGTACTGTTCTAAAATATACGTTGTCGCCTCACAGCAAGACATTGTCCCATTCGATTCTCAGCTAGAGCGTCTTTTGTGTGGAGGCATACATGAATGGGCTTGCCTTTGTTGAAGGTTGTGCGTCAGGGCTGGTAACTCGGCACGTAAAAATCCACTACCAAACATTAGCGGACCGGAGTTCCACTGTGGTGACCTGTAACCAGGATAAGCCGAAAGACACAACAACTGTTCTAAAATATACACATATCATCTAAAAATCTTTTGTATAAACTCCAATATTTTACATAGGGAGAATTAAAAACATATTTTTCCTCCCACATTTAGAGTATTATATTAGCATACATGGGGGTACAACTGGCCCCCACAACAACACCATTTTTTTGTTTATAGAATTCTCATTCAAAAGATATGAAATTGTTATGTTGTACCAAATCCATTAATTTTACCAGTACTCTAAATTCCTCTGAATCACATAATCCCATATCTCTGAGGGCTTCTTCAAATCATTTTAAGGCTATATTGTGAGGAATAATGAAAAAAAGATCTATGATGTCTATGGTAAGGTATGTAGTATTGTTCTTGTATAACTTCTGTTCTACGTCTTTTAATAAATCCCATGAATCTCTCAAATATGCTATATTCTGTGTCCCTTTAACTTTTAATTTTTTTATCTTTTTATCTATGTGTGTATATATATATATATATATATATATATATATATATATATATATATATATATAGCTAGAAATGTTTTCTGATCCATTGTATGCTACTATTGGTGCCACACTCAAGACCACACAAGTGAGACAAGGTGCACGGACTGAATCAACATATACCAACACAAAATAGTCCAGCACCAAGGAGATGTTCAGAATAGATAATTCTTTATTTTAGCTATCCAAAACAAGCAAACCAGTTTCAGCAATAATAAAGCCTTCTTCAGTGCATTAACTAACATGGATTAACATCTCATTTAAATAATAAATTGTTAGATCAGAGTTCAAAGCTGATTGGTACATACCAAATTAGCTCAATTCATTAAGGCCTGGCTTAAACAAAGGACTCAGCCTGACAATCCAACTAGATTCTTTGTCATTTAAAATGGATTGCCATCCTGTTTTATGTGATTTATTTCCTTGGATTTTATCTATAATTGTGAATTGAAATTTAGCAGTGCTGTGGGTTAAACCTGAATATGAGTCTTATAATCACAATGATGTACATCCCAATTTTAGTCATTCACTGATATGAGGAACTCTATACTTAGTAAAATGTATATACTTCATGCATCTAAATCACGAGAATCTGAGGTCCATAAATATGTACTACAACCAATAATCATGTGTACAAAACA